>NC_142845.1:7272727-7575757 GCF_061612785.1 Hesperophylax consimilis
AAATGGCGTCTTTCCGTTCGCCGCCATTTGTGCAGTTTAGCCGTGATGGATGGTTATTGCGCAGCTGAACGGATGGGCGACAGAACGAGCGCTGTGCTGAACTCAGGTTATAAAAATGAATCATAAGAGACTTTTATGAAGGAATTTATTTATATAATATTAATATCCCTCAGGAGGAAGTAAATTCATTTTATGGTTTGAACTGTGATAGAAAATTATTTTAAACCACCCATTTTTAAATAAAATAAAACTCTTAAGAGAATTTTTGGGGCAACGTGTGCTACCTATTTTTTCACATTATTTTATTATTAATTTATATATTTACCCCCTAGTGGGCTCTAACATACATATTTATATAATGAAGTTTTTTAACTATTTTATGTAGAGTAAATGATAGAGCAAGTACAAGATATAGATGTATAAATATGTGGAAAATAACATAGAAAACACTGATTTTTACATTTAAAAATAACAAATTAAACATCCAACTAATGTTACATATATAAACAGGGAAAGATAGTGAAAAATTAAACATCCAACGAATGTGTCATATATAAACAGAGAAAAGTAGTGAAAAATTAAACATCCAACGAATGTGACATTTATGAACAAGGAAACGTTGTGAAAAATTAAACATCCGAAGAATGTGACATATATAAACAGGGAAACGTAGTGAAAAATTGTATATTCACGTGAAAAAAAATGAGTTTTGCTAATTTATTAAGAATTTCTTTAAATTAATTGTAATCCGGTTAAAAACATTCTGATAAACTTTCAGTAAATACATGTGTTCATGCAGCTGCATTTACCTTGATAATATATAATGACGAAATACGAAAATTTTAGGATTTTTATGATTAATTAAAAGGGAAGAATTGTATCTGATACAATGCGCGTGGATTCACTGAACTAGGTCCATTGGACATATTTGAGATTTAGTGTGTTTAGTATCGCACATACTAGTAAGTTCATTTGTCAGAAAAGCTGTTACCAGTTGCGACGAATACGACATTCCAGGCTCTTTTTTTGTGAAAATATACTTTCCTGCGCTTTTGATAGATGCACAAATCATTCTCGAGCAAAAACCATATCTGATGGAATATATTTACATTCGTATATGCTCAAAAATCACTTATTATTTCAAGAAATGCAATTATTCACATGGATTTTTGTTACATGCTCGGCCGTCATTGGGCCGCGGCATACAAAAACGACGGACGTTCATAATAATATAGCTGTTTCACCCATAGACAGATATTCTTTGAATGGCTATCCCTTTATAAAGCGTTCAGTTGCACGCAAGCTGTTATATGTAGAAATTTAATTTATCAGCGCATCGTTATTGCCTATTCTTTTCTTATGCGTTTCGTTATTTCACTTTGCATCTAGAAACTGGAACGTGCTTTATTTTTTGTTTGATTAGTACCTATGAACGTAACGCGTCTTTGTATTTATGTCAATGTTTTTAAGACGTGTTCCGACATCGTGATAATACATTCATAATTTAGTAACAAATTATCGGGATATCTGAGTTTATCGGGAAACCTATCAATTAATTCGTTAAGGGCCTGCAATTCCATTTTTAACCGATAATATAAAGAGATTCTTAATTATTTAGAAATATTTATTTTTTTCGTGCTCTATGGAGTGGTAAACTTGTTAATTTCAGCAAAGTATTTAGGAATAATTCGTTTCATAACTACGGAATCACTAAATACATAATTACATATACATCAACAAAATTCCCAAATCTATTACCATAATTATTATGCAGTCGATTTTAAAGATTATTTTAATGCATTGCTGTCCGAAACGTTGGCTAAAGAAGGAGTTAGCGCAACACGGCATAACACCCCAAAAACAAATAACAAAAAACTATTTAACCTAGTTTTAGTTATTTCACTTTTTTGACTTTATATCAACTCTAAAGGTGTGTTGAATTGTCATTTTTATGAGTTATCCGGTCACCATTTATTTGATACACTTGTTGCAATTTTATTTCTAATAATTATGTCTTTTTTACTTGATGTTAGTATTAGCAATGTGTACACGGAGAGAAATGAGTATAGATAATGTATAAATAATATCTTCAAATTATTCGTAATTCAGTTAAAAACGGGATTGCAGGAGAACAATCCAAATATTTTAGTATTTTGCTATCGTATATTATCAAGGAAAATACAGGTGCATGAACACATGTAACGATATATATTATCAGGGCAAATGAAAGTGCATGAACACATGTACCGATATATATTATCAGGGAAAATGCAGGTGCATGAACACATGCACCGATAGATATTATCAGGGGAAATATAGGTGCATGAACACATCTACCCATATATATTATCAAGGCAAAAGCAGGTGCATGAACATACGTACCGATACATATTATCAAGACAAATGAAGGTGAATGAACACGTTTTTTGATATATTATAAATTTACTAAAAGTGTATTACGAAACGGCCTGCAATCTTGCTTTTAACCGGATTGTCCATAATTTGAAGATAATTATTATAGAAGCAATACTCATTTTTCCCATTGTACCTATCAAAACGAACGCTTCTGTTTATTATCGAAACGATCTATTCTAATAGTGTTTATTAAATAGATATTTTAAAACAAAAAGTTAACTTTTGCTAATTTTCGTATAGCATTGCTATAACTTATAATAAGACCGTAATATTTATTATCTTGAAGACATGAATTATCAGCCGATAGCTATCGCTTACATTAATCATAAAGTGATTGATATATCGCCTTCATTAAAACTGATATTATTTGATAGCATTAATAACGTATTTTTACAAACCTCCAATTTCGTGAATTATTATTAAAAGACCCGCCTGTGTGGAAAAGGGCGAAAGTTTAAGATTGTCCAATTCCATTTAAAAAGTCGATGAAGTCATTACACCAATTTGATTTACAGCTGCGAAAGTCAGAGCTTACACTTCTAGTACGTGTCAGTTGAGAAGAAAATTGTTCTCGAGCTTAAAATTTGTAAAAGCTACTTATTATTATTTTACATCACGCCACCGCCATCTCGCCAAAATAATTCCCCCGCTGCGTGATGCGGAACAATTTATAACTTAATAATTCATAGTCATCATGAAAATATCATATTATTTGATATCTTAATTACAAATCTTTTATGAGAAATTGTTTTACTTAATAGGAGCTTAACTAAGCTTCAGAAAGAAATTTCAAATAGGCTACTTCTGCGGAACTTAACAAGCATGATTTATTTTTGTTCGTGAGTGAAATGACTCCGTGCTAATTAAAAGTAATAGAAATTAATAATTATTATTTACTGAGATGAGATTAAAGATGTAAATGTTGTCAGATTAGAAATACATAAAAGAATTGCTTTGTCAAGCAGTTATGTTGTTAGATGAAACAATATTAAAAATTTGGGGATTTGTTAAGTGAATAAAGCTGGAAAACCTAAATAGTTATGTTCTTAAATGTATTTGTCTCCAGTAACTCATAAAATATTTGCCTACCAACTTTAGCCCATTTTAATATGGTTTTATTACCCCACAAATTTTTGGAATAAATTTAAATATTACATCAACCATTTCACCACTAAATTTTGTTGTGTTTTTCAGTTTAAATAATAAATAAAACCATTTTGGGAACGGTATTTTAAACACGATTTCGATAAAAATATGTTTTACTAAAAAATCATTCTGATTTCATTATAGACCTATTTAATTAAATTGAATTACGAAAACTATAACCATTATATAATGATTGAAGACAATATTTAGTTGTATCTGGAAATTAAGTCCAGGACATGCTCATTGCTCATGCCTTGCATCTATGATAGTATATTGCCTCATGCCTATACTATCATGCCTTGACTATATTATCAACTTCCGTCATTTTAACTGTAAAAATACTTCTTCTAAGAACTACCAACATTATATTAATTTTTTAAAGCATTTTTTGGCTGCTATCTTTATGTATGATTGCAAGATTCTATCCGAATTTAATTGGTTCATTTCTCAGATACGTCCGAATCATTTTAAATTGATCGTTTGAGAGTGATTATTATTGTCTCTAATGATTAAATTTCACAATTTGAGGTTTTACTTAATAAGTTATTCCACCAAAAAAACTAATATATAGTAATTACAGATCAGATAAGTGTAAGAGAGACAGAGCGCTTGCTAAATGGGCTAGAACCAAAAGGTAGGACACTGACGACGTTGGTATTTATTCAAATCTACATGAAAAGCATTTCTAGTGTGATTATTTGTTTATCTAGTAGTGTTAACAATAATTTGTTAATGTGTGAATTTATGTTGATTTAGTCTTTATCTACTCCTGCTCTTGATTTATCCAAATCATCTCTTAGCAACAGAAAGCAATTCGTTAGCAACAATAATCAAAATAGCAACCACCTTCCAATAAACCATGGAGTTCCGCAGAGATCCATAATAGGACCACTACTGTTCAAAATTTATATAAATGATATATACCAATTAGTTTTAAAAGGTAATTTTTTAAATGCATTGATACTGTATTTTTTCTGCTGTAGTAAAGATTTAGTCATCTTACTACAAAATGCACAAAGAGACCTAGAAAAAATTAACAGTCGGCTGTTCCATCAAATATCCTAACTAGCTAACAAACCATTACGCCGTTTCTCCGCATGTGTAGGCAGAGAGGACGGACCGCCAAACATCTCGTCTTGTCTTGGCACACATTTCTTGCCGCATTCACAATCATACATCGTCTCATGGCCCGAGTGAGTATCTGATCAACTTAGCGTCTCCGACTTCTGCTACCATATCCTAACTTTGAATGTAAAAAAAACAGGATACATGGTTTTAAGCTCAACCCATAAAATCATTCCTCTTCATGTACCCTTAAATATTGAAAATACCATTAATAAGCGTATTTAGCCGGTTATCTTATCTGTTGTAAAATAAAATTAAAAAAGGTCCATATTATACCCTCGCACATTCATATTTAAATTACTTGATTGAAATCTGGAGAAACGCAAATGAAACACACATAAATGAACTACATGTAACACAAAACAAAAAATCAAAAAGCTATTTTTTTTATTTTAAATACATAAACAGCTATACTGCCTTTTATAAATATACATATAATAGAGTACAAAAGTAAGAAAAATAATATCATTACATTATAGTAGTTTTAAACTTAAAAATAACATACAATTATTTTGTGTATCACAACCAAAAATAACAAAAAAAGAACAATGAGAAAGATCATCATTTCATTTCAACATGTCCATATTGCGTATATAAAGTTACATTATGGAAAAATAATTTTTGAGTGCATGTTTATATTGCGCTAATTTTAAGAAAT
Organism: Hesperophylax consimilis; assembly: GCF_061612785.1. NCBI lineage: Eukaryota > Metazoa > Arthropoda > Insecta > Trichoptera > Limnephilidae > Hesperophylax > Hesperophylax consimilis. The sequence continues at coordinate 7,278,072 of NC_142845.1, forward strand.
AAATGTCGCCGATGTTGACATGTTCATTTCCCAAAATGTGTAATCGACTGATTGGTGAGTAATAATGTGATAATGTATGTGTGTTATTATAGTAGAACCAAAGATATATCTTTGAGTAGAACGAACCCAGAAAAAAATTATATATATATAAATTTTAAAATTATATATATACATATGGAAAACTGTGATGATATAATACATGTCTCCTTATATACAAAATAAATAATAAATTCATACATACAAATACAGAATTCAGTAAAACGTCCCAAGTACACACGAACATACATACATTTAAACGTACATTTAACTACCATACATACTCACCATGGTAAGCAATCCATTGGTTACGAAAGGAACAACATATATTGCCTTCCAGACAACATCAAAAATTAAAAAAAGTTTAGGTACATTTAAAATAAAAATTTGAAATTTATTCTAATTTTTTTTAATGAAAATTTATGATTTTCTAGTTTTTCTTTAGTTTTAACACCTTTTTGAATAGTCAAATAGTTTTTTCGTGTACATATTTAATTGGATATAATATCATGGATGACATAACTCAAATACGTTGAACCCAATTTGTGAGGCGGGTATAGGTACCGCCGCTTTTGGAACCATTTATTGGATAACCAACACCATAAACTCTGCCATAGTTCGCCCCAAGTGGTTCGCTACGTTTTGGTGACTTAGCAGGGGTATGCGGATTCACGGGGTGAGTTTTTTTCTAGGTTTAGCAATTATTGCGTACCGGATCGGGAGAGAATGGTTAACCGAGACCACTTGACCTATACAGCAAGACTCTCTTTACCTATATTTATTTATTTTTAATATCAACGGTATAAAATATACCATATACCTACAGTAAATTATAAACAGTGACATCAGAAAAAATACAATTAACAGAAACTCTAGACGGATATAAAAAGTTAGAGATACAAGTACATGCAAAACTTATAGGTAGACTAGGTTAGATTAGTATTGATTGAAATATATGATAGTAAAATGTATGCATTTATTTCCAGGTTTTGGTTGAAAGTAGGTAAGTGCCAATCAAGCTGTTGGTTCACCTTATTGACCCAAGTTTCCTCAGTTGCCCCAGGCAGTTTATTTTATATTCATGTTTATTTAACTTTTTACGTAAGTATGAGTAGACTTACATTTTATTGGTCATGATTTAAAAGATATTCAATTAAAGCCTTTTTGTACCTAGCTTCTGTGCAGTTAAACAGATCCGCTACATCTGCGTACCTATTACTAATTTCATGTAATCTAGGTACAGGCGAGTGTTTGAAATGTTCAGTCTTAGAATTGTTACAATTAAAGAGGGCTTTAGAACGAGTAGCTCTTATGGGTACATGAAATTCAATGAGATTAATTAAATTAAGGCTGTTTACACTACCATTAACAATAAATATTTTTTTGAATTATCTTGCAAGCAGTTAGAGGGATGGGTTCATACGTCCATCTCTCATGGACTCACTGACCCCCATATTATATCCCACCCCTCATACGTTTATCCTTCCATGAACTTCGTCTACGTCCTTCCTCGAAAAGAACCTATACATAGCACACACATATGACATAGGTTCTGATGGATTTTTTTCCGAAGAGCCTCCTGTGGGCTACTGCAAATGCACGATGGCAGAGCTAAATTTGCTTTTATAGTTAAGACATTAACAAAATTTCCGTAAAACGAATATTATAAAAATAAAATGAAATGTAATACAAAATTCTAGGCACCTTAATAAATGTATACGTGTCATTTAATAGCTACGTTAATAATTGAGCCTTTCTAATTGAGCTATTGATTAAGTAGGCACTCGCCGTCCTGCACCCTTCACGTGTGAGCCATGAGCCTGAACATGCCACGCTAATCTGACGTCACGCAGCCCGTATTGTAAAAAAATACAATTAAATAAAATGTGATTTATTGTCCGGTATAAAAGTTGTGATATCACGAGGATAAACAAAAATTTCGTGTATTTTAAAGAACATTATTTTTTTTTAAATTTTGCAAACATATGATCACCCATTGATGGCTCTAGATTGGTCTATTAGGCTACCCATAGATGGCGTTAGCCGTCGAGAATAATGGGATAATGAATTAAGTGAGAACCGTCGGGTCTAGATTATTTCAGCTGCCTACTAAATAAGATATCAAAACCAATATCACAATAAACTTTCAAGTGTTTTGTTGAAGCCGGAGTGGAGAAGCAGTAGACTTAAAATTAGTTTGAAATAAAATTTGAAAATTAAAAATTAAAAAATAGTGGACAGAATAGACATAGACATCTCTGGTCAGTTTTGTATAGATTTTGCTCTGCAGGTAAGTGATAATGAATTACAGTCATCTTTGCATTAATTAGCTGGATTCATCAGAATTATACTGTTTGACAAAAGAGGGCACCACTATTCCTGTTTGGTCGATTAATAATAAAGGATTAAAATATTTTTGTCACAATAAAGTGACAGTACTTTAGAATTACAATGTGTTAATTCTTTTTTATTCTAAATTCTACTCTCTTGAGAGCTGGTTGTGACAGATTATAATTTCACAGTGCGAATGCAAGTATTACTGTGCCGATTGCCGTCCGCTGCTGAATTTGAAGATTAATGAATCGCAGCTAAACTCAATGCGAGTGATATTTTCGGTGAGTCTTCTGTTTTTATGTATTTGGTGGCTGGATTATAATTTATTACTTTCCCTGCAGAGTAAATTTAATAATAAACCCATTTTTTCATAGGGAATTAATTATTCCCTGATGGTCTGTGTGACTTACAAGCCAGATCATCACCACGGAGTTTTATTGATAAAGACAGTTTGTGAGAAAACCCTGGAGATACAATACACACTTGTTTTGGTTGTCTGCGCTGTGCGTTAGTTAGTCGTTTGTTAGTGAGTTTGAGTGGGAACAAGGGATATTTAAATATTTTATGGATTTGTCCATTTTTGAAATCACCTGTGTCTATAACAGCACCATGAAACAAATATTTTCATGAACAAATGTAAGATAAATGCACTATTTACTTCCCCACCTTCCTCTTCCCCATCCCCCTCCCCTCCCCAATACCCTCAGCCTCACAACATACCCCAATTGGGGATGCCATAGTCTCACTGGCTCCAGACGGGAGCAGTTGGGACTCTTGTGCGGTAATACTGTAAAAAAAAAAAAAAAAAAATGTTTTCTCCTAATCCAAAAAATAAAAAAATATTTTTCTTGCTTTAAAATTGTTTATAAAAGATCAGTTTCAATAAACTTTAAGTCTACCACCAAATATTTTCATCTGTAGTCATACGCGAAAAGAAAAAAAATTGTCATAGAATACATTTCCACTTGCTTATAATTTTTTATAAAATTTCTAAATTACGATGTAGTATTATTTTTAAAACTACGTATATCAATGTTCTTTGAAATTAATGTTAAGTATTAGAAAACAAACGTTTTAATACAGTAACTATGCTATGATAAATAAAATAATACAATTCAATGACTTATTTGGCCATGTTCAATTTTTTTCCACATAAAACACACAAAAATAAATGCATTTTCGATTCCTATCTGTTGTTTTTACTATTTACTACGAAACTCGGTAAAAACTAAATATTTAACTTCATTACTACATAGATAGTATTCTATTTACACATTGTGTAACTTATTAATTAGTTAGTAGTTGAAATAAAGATTACATTTCATAATTATAATTGCAACTTTCCACTTTAAAATACACCACCCATAATGGTAAAAGTTCGTACAAACAAATGAAAGTTGCGAATAAGCACAATATGTCATAATAAAATATTTAGTTCCACATTTGCTTAAAACTTTTCCCGCTGCTTAGTCGTGAAGAATAAACGTGGGGTATTTTGCGTTTTATTTACTTTCTGGAGCCGGAATTCTCGAATCATAAAACCGCAGTTAAAAAAAGTTAACGTCCCAAATACAATTATGGACCCGTAAACGTTAATAATGTATTAAGAGGTTTAGAAAGAACGTTGAATTCATAGCCGGTAGGTCCGCAATTTTGTTAGAAGTGGAACGATGAATATTTTTGCGTTTGCAAACTTTTAACTTTTAACATAGAACTTTTAACTAAAATTTAGACAGGTAGCTGACATTGTTGATACGATCCACACCCTTAAATGTTAGACAGGTAGCTGACATTGCTGACACGATCCACACACTTAAATGTTAAACAGGTAGCTGACATTGCTGACACGATCCACACACTTAAATGTTAGACAGGTAGCTGACATTGCTGACACGATCCACACACTTAAATGTTAGACAGGTAGCTGACATTGCTGACACGATCCACACACTTAAATGTTAGACAGGTAGCTGACATTGCTGACACGATCCACACACTTAAATGTTAGACAGGTAGCTGACATTGCTGACACGATCCACACACTTAAATGTTAGACAGGTAGCTGACATTGCTGACACGATCCACACATTTAAATGTTAAACAGGTAGCTGACATTGCTGACACGATCCACACACTTTTATATGGTGGGTTTGTGGCGCTACAAACGGATGACTGGGCATTTGTTAAAAGACGGAGTTCGACTACAAAAACGGATTAGGTAATAATTTAGTTTATTTGGTCGCTAAAGGTTGACGATTAAAATCTGTAGGGTTGAGTTAAAAATATTTTTATTTAATATTAGTTAGTTTTTCCCAACCTTCTTCTTCCTCATCTCCTTTCCCTCCTACTCCTTTCAGCTTCACGAATATCGTAGGGCCCTCACGATATAGGCCGATTGCTCATGCCGGAGTCCAACTAGCACCGGACAGTCAGGGGCAGTTGGAACATTTGTGTGGTATTTTGAAAGTGTTACTACATTACATGGCACTGCTAAGGTTTGTTTTACCGTCTCTTGTACTTACATTATCTCTCTTCAAATTACAGACTGCTATGTTTTGCCATAATTATATAGGCAAGAAATTATACTACGTATTTAATCCATACTCATCGACCTTTATCGGCTGCCATCCCGAGTCAGTGTTCCAACCTTGTGGATCTAGGTGGTTTTGGTAGTACAGACGCTCCACGTGCTAGCTAAAAATAGAAGTGCTGCCATCTATAATTTTCGTAGGATTTGTTGATGATGACCTAAAAGACAAATTTGACAACACTTTTCACTTTTATTGTCTAATTGGACAAGGAATTGTTCAAACTGACAAATTCAATGTTATTTTGCACATTAGAATTGTCCGATAGACTAAGAATAAATTGTCACATTGGATCTAGTCCCATTGATATTTTGCTTCCGATTTGTAAATTCTGACCTACATTATCATTGCATTTGTATGTACAAAGGGGCAAAACTTTACAAACGGACCGATTCGGTGAAGCCAGAAAAAACCCGCATGCAGGGTTTAGTTAAATTATTATTATTAAAAATGCATTTAATATCATATAATGGTTCCCGTGGGCGGAAAATACACTGTCTATTGAATGGGAAAAAAGCCAGTTAGTTTTCTCTGCTGCATCAATCAATTTTCTTTGACGTCTGCTTTTTCCGGAAAACTGAAATAGAAGGCTCATACTACATTAAGCACGAGACGTAGTAGCCTTCCATGTTTCCCCCTTCCGCGATTGAAAAAAATCCGTTTATAAAGGCTACCAAAACTGTATCGGCGAATGACGATAGATTTAGACGTTTAAGAGGAACGACTGCGCGGTCTTCTTCATACTAAATTTAAATTTGGATTCAAAGTTAAAATACTTGACCAAACTAAATAATATTTTTTTTAAATTTAAAATTATAGCAAATATTCAGTAAGAATATGTGCTGCTGCAATTCAAGAACTTTTCACGATTTTAATGGCAAATTCGACAATTTTTTGTAAGTTAATTAAAAATAATAATCTTTCTCTACCTCCAATGTTAATTCAACGAATTTAAATTTAAAAAAATTATACATCGCAAAAAAGCGTTTTGTGTCGGAATTTGAAATTTAAATACGACAAATTTGTGCTCCGAAGTAAATTGGTTGTTTGAAAATTAATTTTAAACCCACGAAAAGATTTTTTTATTAATATTTTTTATTTTTTTATTTTGTATTTCATCTATTTACATAGTAAAAAAGACAAAATTATTACTATTAAGTCACAGATAATTACCACACTTGCCTCTAAAATCGTGAAAAATCAATTTCTTCAGTTGCCAAAACTTTATAATTTAAAATAAAAATAAATAAGGTAGTCATATCCGTACTAGATTTTTGCTAAACTCTTTGATTAAAAAACAAATTATTCAGTTTGGTTGGATATTTTAGCCTAAAATTCAATTTTGAGTTTTGTTAGTCCTTATTTGAAACTAACGCACGGTAATAATAAAACAAATAACCGATAGGTACTTCTTAAGAGGAACGACTACGTGACTTTTTTCACGCAAAACTTTAATTTGGATTTGAGGCCAAAATATCCGACCAAAGTGTTAATTAGTATTATTTTATTTTATGTTTATTAACGAGCAATTATAATTTTAATCAAAGGTAATACAGGAAATATTTACTATTTTTTTATGGGCTTAAATTTAAATGACAATGGTGCCGATGATGCGTTGGCGCACAAATTTGTCGTTCTTACATAAATCAAAATTTTCATCTAAAAAACGCTTCTTTTACGATGTTTTATATTTCATTATGTCTGGTGCCAAAAATGATGTCCAGAACTATCGACCGATATCTAAATTACCAATCTTTAGTAAAATTTTAGAAAAAATTGTTCATGAACAACTATATAATTGCATCGAGTCTGTAATACTTGTGAACCAACATGGCTTTATGAAAAAAAGATCGGTTGTATCTAATTTTGCCATTTTCATTGAACATATTACTAAATCAATGGACGATCAAATCCAAGTTGACGTAATCTATACAGACTTCTCAAAAGCGTTTGATAAAATTGACCACAGTCTTCTTTTGTCCAAATTACTAGCTTTGGGAATTCATGGGGATTTATATAGATGGTTAGTCTTCTATCTTAATGGGCGCACTCAGGGAGTAACAATAAATGGCTTCATCTCTGAGATTGTAAATATACCCTCAGGTGTGCCCCAAGGATCTCACCTGGGACCGTTACTGTTTACAATTTTCATCAACGACATTATAAAATGCTTTAATTATGCAAATGTTCTACTTTTCGCTCATGATATGAAAATATTCCTGCCTATTAATTCTATAATTGACTGCTTTAAACTACAAGAAGATCTGTATAGGCTTAATGATTATTGTATCCTCAATCGTCTCAACATAAACACGTCTAAATGTAATGTAATTACCTTCACTAGAAATAAAATTAAATTTGACCATAATTATCATATAGCTGGCAAACTACTCAAAAAAGTTACACAAATTCGTGATCTAGGTGTTATACTTGACAGTAAACTTACATTTGAGGCTCATATTGATATGATTGTTAAGAAAGCCCTTAGAATGCTAGGATTCTTATTCCGCATTGGAAAAGAATTTAATAATATCATAACACTTAAAATACTGTATTTTTCTTATGTTCGCAGTCATCTTGAATTCGCTTCTCCCATATGGAATCCTCAATATAATATTTACATAAATCGCATTGAAGCCATCCAAAGAAAATTTGTCCATCATTTAAATTTCAAATTAAATTCAAACCTTGACGTAAACAGTGCGATGGACCTTTATGGACTTAAGCCAACAAAAACTAGAAGAGACTCCGTAGATATAATAAATCTCCATAAAATTATAAATGGCTTTATTGATTGTTCTCCCCTTCTATCTGAAATTAATTTTAGAGTCCCGAGCGTTAGAACTAGAGAAAAATAATTTTTTCATCTCCATAAATGTTCTACTAATATCAGACAAAATGCGTTTATATTCAGAGCCTGTAGTATATTTAATAAGGATTTTAATGATATGGACATATTCACATGTAATTTAAGAACCTTTAAAAGATATGTAATAACTAACATTAAATAATTTTAAATATTCTACTGGAAGTTATCATGTTGTTGCTTTGAATCCTTTCCAGTTACTTACCTTCCAATTTATACTCATGTGTTCAATTTAGTTGTAGGTATACATTTATTATATTGTTATTAATGCTATTGTGTAGTGCTTTTATTGATTGCTGCTGTGTTGAAATTTTACAATACATTATGTTTTGAATTTCAGCTGGTTATTAGTATAACAGTTAACTTTAAATTTTTGAAATTATTAGTTATTGGTATATCAGTTAACTTTAAATGTTTGAAATTTAGCTGGTCATTAGTATATTAGTTAATTTTAAATTTTTATTTATTTGTGTTCTTACATCTTCTATTATTTTTTATTTATTATTTACAATATTGTATTTTTTGTAAATCTCTCAGGCCACGGGTACAGAACGCTTAGTTTTTTTTTTAAAGAATATTTTTTAATATTTTTTACTATTATTATAATTTTAAGTGAAAATCTGTTATTGGATTTTATCTTTATTATTTAGTTTATTTTTATATATGTTAATAATCTGTTGATTTTCCCAAATAAAAAAAAATAAAAATTATATTGACATACTAGGTAAGTACATATTTTTTTAAAATTACTTTCAACTTACAAAAAAAATTGCCAAGATTGACTCTAAAATCATTAAAAATCGAATTATTTAATGACCTATATTTCATAATTTATAATATAAATAAATAAAATAGCACAAATCAATACGTTTTGATAAAAAAAACTGTTCAGTTTGGTTTGGTATTTTGCCCTCAAATCCAAATATAAGTTTTGCATGAAAAGGCCGCGAAGCCGTTCCTCTTAAAGATTAAAATAAGTTTATATCCATTTTCGTATCGGTCAAGAAGTTTGAAAAATAACCAATATACTTTAAGAACTTATTAGATAAAAATATTTTATTCTGCGTAGCGTTCCAATACTAGCTGCGATTTGACGGCCGATCGATGCATATTTGTATGTCATTCACTGGACATTTCTACTTGAAACTCATTAACTTCGAAAAAATTCGAAGCCTTATTTTCCTCTTACCTATGAAATGGAATATTATTTTTATAAATCTTATTTTACTATTTCCCAATTTGGTAATGGGTACTATGCAATCTATGAAACCACACTAAAACTAGCACAGACCCGTGAAGAGTCACTGATAGTAATAATATTTTTCTATTAAAATATTGTATTATAATGTAGATAATTTATATCTTGTATTAATTCTTCAAACATACAACTTCAATTTGGAAAGTGACACTTAAATTAAATGCAAATTCGATTTTCAGAATTCATTGTACTAGAGTTACACAAGACATAGACTTTTGAAGATTTCTCATTTCAACATGAATTTTAAACCATGTCCATAATCTGGGCGGAGACTCATTGCCTAATCAAGGCTCTTTTAGACGTGATTATCTTACGTTTATGATGATACGGTGACCTCGATCAAAAGCATGTCCACTCTCCTTTCCTATTGTAGGTATCCTGCAGTCTAACCACTATTCAGGGACATTGGGGGTCTAGATTTTTTTTATAATAAATGTAGAGTTGTTTAACCAAAAAAAATAGATTCCTTCTGAGAACTCTGAAGGAGTAACCATCTGTTACTTATACCAATACTCTCCTTTCGCATGGCATTCGCATATGTTTTGGGTCGACCAATTCTGTAGGTTTCCCTCTAAAATTTTCCACTGAATTTTCTACGATAAACTTTTTCTGGCAACTTCAACACTTAACCGAGCCACGTATTTTTGAATGAATGAAGAGTACTTTCCTTTGTATTTGATGTTTATTTTTAATCTCAAATTTTGTTACTTATAATTCCGTTCAGAACTTTTAATCTCTTAAGTTACTTAAAACTTGTCTAAAACATTTGACATCAATCAAATGAAAACTGGTCGACAGTATTACAGAGGCTAGGTTTGAAAGTTTTTCACTCAATAGACGAACATGACATCTTATCTATTGGCAAAGTGCCCTCGTTCTTAGAAACCCGCAGGATTCGAGTTTGGATTTGCCGACCATAAATTTAGGCGACATCTGTTGGTCACTGTGGTAAAGGGGTGGGTTTTTGGGGAAGAGAAAAAGAGGAGAGAGAAGGCGCGCGTTGACCCTCAGGACGTGACCCTTCGTTTAAAGCTTGCAAACCTAACTCATCCTTGTGATTTTCAATGCCTTCGTCCCGTATATCTAAAAAGGACGGCGATTGTGGTATTTTTTTAAGTTGCAAAGAAATCGGTATTTTATAATGTGTTTTTCGATCGCACGCATTCATATGCACATCCAATGTAAAGTCCTATATATACTAGTATATATGCGGTGGTCCTAAGTGTATTAGTCCTATACATTAAGGTGGAGTGAAATTTTTTTTTTGAGAATTTCGAAATCGACATAGTTGGGAAAGATGCTCCATATATTAACAATTACAACAAAAATAGTTAAAAAAATATATTCACAATACCTGGACATCGCTAAAGCTTTATATTTTATCATTTTCACGATTTTACCTAAGTATGTATAGCTCATATACGCGAAATAAAACACACATATTATTTGTATTTTACCATTTATTTTACAGATAATACATTCGTAAATTGTTAGAATGGAACAAATAGTGGAAATAAAAAATGTACATATATTATTTACCGCATTGAAAAACTTGAAAATTACTAAGGTCGGGTTGTTTCGGAGAATCTGAACAATTCATCAAATTTCAACGTTCATTTTCAAGTTCTGTGAAAGATTTTTTCAAGTTCTGTTTTTATTTCAGTTTTGTCAAGCAACTAGCCTACAATGATATACAAACAGAATTTGAATAAGTCTTTCACAGAACCCGAAAATGAACGCCGAAATTTGAATAATTTTTCAAATTCTCCGAAACAACCCGTCCTAAAGTTACTATGAACGGTACTGCATTTTGGTGTTAAAAATAGGCATAAAGTGTGGTGACTCTAACCTTGTTTTTATTAATCCATCTCGCCTCAAGGGTCCACAAACAGCGGCTGAGGCTTCTGTTACAATTTTCACACATCTCTCTGTAGCTTTAAAATTCTTTATCATTGGAAGTATGACATCCTCAATTATCGCGTGATCGGTAATGGCTTGTAAAATTGTCTCGTCACTTACAAATTTGGTTAGTGGTGGCTCGGTTATATTTTTCCACTTTATAACATCAATATAATCATCTGCTGAAAAATCAAAAACAGGCACTTTGAAGGTACGAATAAAGTCTGATTGCATTTTCATTTGCCGAGCTTTCAATATTCTTCTCAACGCCAACTCTCTTACGTATTTTCGGTTGTCGTTTAACATGGCTAACAATATATTTTCGTGATTCCCAAAAAAGCCATTACGCTGGATTACTGGATCAATAATATCTTTTAAATCACTGGGCAAATACCGTGAAAGCACTATTGTTTCGTGTAAATGCCTTGCACCGGAAAGACATAATGGTTTGGTCTTAATGTTGAACCACGTAGGTGCGTAAACTGTTTATACAAATGTCGTTAAAGTTACCATATTTTTTATGGTTTTAGAGTAGAAATGTAAAGCCGAAGAATCCGATTCGCTGTAATCACCCACCTTGATTTTACAATTTTACCGGGATTTTTTTTGATAAATTTTCATTGCAGAGTCAATAGTTTTACACATTTTCAGTAGATACAGCTGATCTGTACTTAAATCCTGTGTATTTGTCATACTTGGTAATGAACATTGAATGATTTTAAATTTCACGACAGGAAGTTGTTCACACTTATTTAAGGATTTACCAATAATTCCAGTAAAACTTTGCGGTCCAGTCGTGGTTCCGTCGATGTTCTCAAAGAGATGTAGCAAAATGAGTTCGTTTGCATGTAATTGACAGACAATCCACTGTAAAGGCCGTTTGAGATGTGATTCAAGGCGCCGAATAACACCTCCTTTGTACCCCGTATTAACTGCAGTTCCGTCGCATCTAATTGCAACAATTTTTTCCAAAGCAGTATCTTTCGAAGATAGTAATGAAATAATTCCATTACTTATTGCTTCAGATTTTCCGGTTTTTAATGAAATTTGTCCCATGTACTCGCTACCTGGTTCTTTTACTAAACTAACGTGTTCTTCAGTTATTATTTTTCGCCGGTTGTCCTCCATGCTTAAAGTTTTGTCCTTCCGTCCGTCGAAGTATAAACCAAATTCATTGGAATCGATTACTAACGGCTTACTAGTAAGGGCACTTTTCTTCATTCGAGCTCGACGAATTTTACTCCTATCCACAACGCGAGATGTATCGTTCTGTGAAATTAAGCCAACATCTTGTAATACAGCGGAAACAATTGCAGCTCCTGCTCGATCTGAAATACAATATCTGTCTAGTGTTCTGGCCACCACAGGGAAGTCTTTCACCTCATGGTGAGAATTATTTGGTTGTGCTTCACTTTGCATTATTTCTTGAGGAATTGAAGACGAAGCACATTTTTTTGAGAGTCTAAAGTTTAAACTACAAGAAGGAATAGCGTCAGTACCCCGATCTACTAGATAATGTCTAGCGGATCGGAAACTTCACCAAGATGATACGCGATACACTTCACTCTGTTTGATACGCGTTTGGGGTAGAAGGATTCGTTACTGTGTGGGAATAGTTTAACTGTTCCTACAGTCCCACTTTATAATTATATTATAAAATAATAATGTAATTATATCATAGGTAATAAATATACACTCAATTTTTTTTACATAATTATTAGCATTTCTACGAATCGGGAGAACATTATTGGTGTTTTCAGTGTTTTTATCAAAAATTCAAAGTGTTGGCGATGTCGTAATTATAAATAAATATTTTATATATTTTTTTTATTTAAGATAAGTACATAACGGAGCACCAATCCCGCGTATGCCGAATTCTATATTACGAAAAAAAAAATTCTCCATACTAGACCGCTCCACCTTACTATACATACTAATATATATGCGGTGGTCCTAAATGTATTAGTAATATTTGGCTAATTTATAAAGCGCCGTTTTCGTGAGAAATCACATCAAGGGCGCTGAATTTAATATAATTTTATACTCTTATTTTAATTGTATACTCTGTGGATCAACGATGTTTTTTAAGAATAATTTTATACTCTGTGGATCAACGATTTTTTTTTAAGATTCGATTTTACAATTACACATTACGAGGATCAACGATGTTTTTTTAGAATAATTTTGTACTCTGTGGATCAACGATATTTTTTTAGATTCGATTTTACAATAACACATTAATCTTAGTCCTTATTATACGTACAACATCGATAGCTCTGGTAAACTTCTTCCATAAATTACTTAAAGTAGACTTCTTGCAAAAATGTCTGCAATTGGTCGAATGAAATATTTAAGACTTTGAAATATTTACTACTTACTTTGAAATATTTACTACTTTGAAATATTCAACTACTTTATGAAATTTGAATTAATCCTATACATACTAGTATAATATATGCTGTGGTCCTAAATGTACTAGTCCTATACATACTAGTATATATGCGGTGGTCCTAAATGTTTAAGTCCTATACATACTAGTAAATAAATTAATTGTTTTCCTTAAGAAAGGGCATTTTTCAAATATTTTTATAATAATTTAGAATTTTGGCAATGAATGACTATAAAACTTTATGTAAGAGCCTTATTGTAAAGTAATGCGTAAACTATTTTTTTGTTATTTTCTTGGCAAACGCAACTATTTTCGGCTCTCAGCGTAATTTCCCTAATGACCTAAATAAAGTTTCAATATTAACTGTCACCTATCACAGTTTTGTTTTTTACATATTTTTTCAATCTCGCCGACAGTCGGAAAGTAAAAAAAGCCAAATATTTTTGTACCAAATTCCAATGTTTCTTTTCCTGTATAAAAATATTTTTTCCATAAAGGAATATTTATTTTCCCATTCAAACATGTAAACATTTTACCTAAAAAAACTACGTTAAAACGTTTGAATTTCGAAAAATTATCAATCTTTTTTACTTCTAAAATCATGTAGAATCATCCCACGAAGTTACCCCCCGGACACCCGGTATGAAAACGTTGATTTAGCTTTATTGAGAAAAAATTGAGTCCATCCACTTGCTGTGTGTTAAAATCAATAATCTACACGTGTTAAAAGTAAGTAAGCCATTTAAAGATGGTTAACCCTGCTCAACAACTAACAGTTGCAATAATAATACTTATACATAAAACTATACACAGTAAAGCTACTTCTTTTACTTCTATCGCCTCGCGTCAAAAACATGATTGTGTTTATGGTTTTGTTTACATTTTAACATACGTCTCTAAGCCCCCTAAATTATAAAAGCCATTGATATAACCAAGAATCAAGGGCGGCCTGTAATCATTACTCAAGACACTATTTAATTTTTTACGAAATATTTATATTTTAAAAGTTGAAATAGTGGAGATAAAATAATTTGTAGACTTTGTGTTTAGTTACTAGTGCACTGGTTTTCATTCTACCTAATATAATATAATGTTTTGTGCACTTATCACCCAATTGTAAACGAAACTCAACTATATTCTTTGAATTTTAATTATTGTACCTGTGGAGTATTTGTGATATCCTGGATAGTAGCTTAAGAGGCTATTCATAGATGTCACTGGGAACAGTATAGCTGTCGATAATGCAGGGATTGAGACATAGATAAATACGATTGAAATCCAAGGTCAGTACCCGGAATCATTCCTACCGCCAGCTAATTCATTCGTTCAAGGTACTAAATAAAATTCCAAAGTTTTTTACTGACATGAAGTTTTTAATTTAAATAGATGTTCGAAGAACGAACAAGGGTTGGAATAGCCGTACTTAAAAAGGCTATTCCACACAGATAAAGCATAAATGAAGTCTATGGCTTGTGACAGGCGAATGCGAAAACACAATTCGTAACGTTAATTCACAATCAACTTACCGGGTGGCGAATGGAATCTGCATGGTGAGACTCATCTGTCAGCACTGGGACGGTGATCGTGGTTCATTAGCACTCGTTATTTTAAATTAAATTGCGATAAAATACGTATTGTGATTATTCCGATAGATAACCGGCGATGGAGTTTGACAGGACGAATGGTTTTTGTGCGACTGAACGGCTCACGGCACTCCGTGGTTATAGCTGACGTGTGCGAAATTTAAACTGTACAGTTCGAATTCTGACGATACTATTGGTTAGCACACGGCCTGTCAAAGCAATCGGCGTGACGGAACAATAGATTTAAAAATTGAATGTCTCATCGTGGAAAAAACTTTTATTGATGTCAGTGAAGTTATAAGATACGTCACTGCGTCGTCGGCAAACCTCAGATTAAACTTTTCAGTTTAATTTATACTCTGTATAAGAAACACTAAACACCCGGAATATGCTTATAAGACAAAAGCTTCTAAGCACGACGGTAAACAGATTATGCAATGTGTACACTGAAATGTGAGACAAAGTCTACATATTGTTACTCTGCCTCTAATGAATTATTAAAGGGAAGAGAGTAAAGTATTCCAGACGTCTGCTGAATACATTTCTAATGGTCCCGTTGCTTTTCTACTTCAGATTGCTTATACAATTTTCCAATAAGAGGTGTTATTTTGAATAGCCCGCTATTTTGGTAGATGTTACTTTTGAAGCTATTATTTTTTGACATTTGACAAGTAGAAACTATGCCATTAATAAAAATGGAACAATACACGCTTCAACGACGTATTGAAATTATTAAAATTCACTTGAGTGAATCAAATGCAAATCATTTTGAGTGATGAGGCCCATTTCCACCTCGGTGGCTTCGTCAACAAACAAAATTGTGGCATCTGGGGCTCGAAAAACCCAAGTGTTATTGTTGAAAAGCCTCTTTATCCTCAACGTGTGACTGTTTGGTGCGGTTTATGGTCCGGTGGAGTCATTGGACCTTAATTTTTCTAAAATGAGGCTGGAGCAACAGTAACGGTGAATGAATTGCGCTATCGAGAGATGATTAATGATTTTTTATGGCTGGAATTGGATGGTATTGATCTGGACAACGTTTACTTTCAACAACACGGTGCTACATACCACACAAGCAACGAAACCATTGATCTTTTACGATTGACTATCAAAATAATCTCTTATTGGAAAGCCCTGTACAATAAGCGACTATGAAAAAAACAAGCGTTTAATACCGGTTTATACTATGCAATGACTTGATTCTGATTTCCGGAAAAAAATACCCCAAATACGATGGAATATTTATCGAATTTAATAAATATTTCGAATTACGTAAGAATATTATTAGAACAGATTTTGTTACGCATAGCTTCAAGGTGAGATTTACGAGAATCAATAAAATAATTATTAATTATCTAACATACTCGTTAGAAAACCTTTTTTTCAATATGGAAGGCGGGTTTGCAAGTGGTTTACATCATTTTTAATTTGGAAGGCGGGTATGGGTCCCGCCACCCGGAGAATTTATTGGATAACCAACACCTCTGCAATAAGTCATCCCATGTGGTTTGCTACGTTTGCCGACTTAGCAGGGGTGACCGTGTTGGAGGGGGGAGGTTTGCCAACATCTTGACGACGAATGCGATCGCCCACCTGCTGCGTGGTGCGACGGATCGGGAGAGACAGGTTGAGGGAGACCCCTTGACCTATCCAGCTGGGCTCTCTCGACTCATTGTTTTGCACCGCAATGGGAGGGGTGGATTCAAAAGTCCGTCATTCCTGGAAACATTGACCACAAGATTCCTACCCACCCCTAATACCTTTTTACTTTCAAGAACCTCCTCTCCTTCCTTTCCCTAAAAAGGCTCTCCACACAGCATCCCTAAAGATCAAACTGGGTTTTCAGGGCCTCCTTTGCGGAATATAAAATTTAAAAAAACACTGAAAACACATGACGGGGGTATAAATAACAGAATTTTCCGATGACAGAGCGTCCCTCTAAACACATGATCTGCCGTAATCTTTCACGTATATGATTAGATCTAAAGCACTGTTTCAATACAACATATTATGCATGTCTTAGCTATCATATTATGATATTGTACTTGCACAATAGTGTAATGTGTGTGTTCAAAGTTTACGCAAACTTTGAACCACTCAAGAAAGTTTCTGATTCAAACTCCGCGCGAACGCTACAATTTAGAAAATGATGTCTCGAGAATTTAAATTTCCGTAAGTTTCACACAAGTTTCAGACGAACAATAGTGGGCTGATCCACAATCAAACTAGTCTATATGTATTCACTTTAAAAGTCAGCCTTTGTGAAACCAACTCTCGGAGAAGTTGTCTTTTATTTAAACGGTAATAAATATAATAAAAGCGAAAGGTTTTAGAACCAAACTTCACACAAGAGAATCCATTATTTTCGATCACGTTTAAACTTAGCAGCCATCATTCCTTGCAAACTTTCTGCAGCTTCAAAACCTAAAAAAACTGATATTTGCTAAGTTTTCTGGAGTTTATGTAGAAAATAATTAATTAGTTATCGCATGATATAGGTCACTCTCGAAGCTTTAATTATCGTTGGATGTTTTCAAGCTGATAGTTACTCCATTCTGAAGTAATTATCATAGCTCGGGTAGATATCCGACTTTCCGATGATGACGTAGAAATGTCCGGTCGATAGGGCCTCAATCGTCGGGTCGCGTCAATAGCCACCCAGCTCCCGCTGAGCGGATGTCACGTCACGCTGTGAGTGTGCCGGGAGTTGTGGACATGTTAAATACGTAGGTACGGACTTGAAAGTAGATAGGTACGAAGTACCTATGCGTACAATGTACGTAGAAAGGCAGGTACGGAGTTGTAAGTGTAAACTGTGTATGTATTGTAGGTACGGAGTTATGAATAATATGTATTTAGGGGTATGTTTTTTCGTATCTGCACGTCGGCGTCGCATCACTCGTTTGCCGCACGTGGAGGGCTTGTGACGGGTTTATTATTTATGTGTTTTGCAAAAAACGGTCATTTAAAAGAGACTACAGATTTTTGAACATACGGTAAAAACGTTTTGAAGGATTAATACTCGGAAAGTTAGGAAGGTACTCGAAAGGTACCTATGACAGATGGTTTAAATTTGGTCATTGTAATGTAGTGAATTAGATAATTTTTATACAATTTGAATATTAATATTTTTTTTTTTCATGAGTCGTAATATTTCAGAAGTGGTTTTTGAGATTCAAATGCGATTTTGTTTTATATCATTGAAAAAGAAGATTATACGAATAAATCTAAATAAAACATGAAAAAGAACAAGACAAAAAAAAAAATAACGGTCACAACTAGGAATCGAACCTAAGATCTTTTGTCTTACCGGGACAGGTTATAAACCACTCAACCATTTATATTTCAAATTTAGAATTATCAACATTATCTAGCAACTATTTTTCCCATATGTATCCCGTAATGACAGTAGTATAGTACACATTATTCCGAGTTCACATATACAGATTAGAAAAAAACTTTCCGCAGTTCATCATTATTTAATAACCAGAATCTGTAAAATAATAAATCTTTTTAAGTTTTTTTCATTTGAACATTTGTTTCCCGAAACGGCTCATATGCGACAGGCCAACCCGGAATAAACCATTCTGAAATAAAGCAACCTAGAATAAAAGGTTTCTCGAGAATGTGAGATGTTTGTACGGTAGACGCACGAACCGAAGATATATTATGGGTCCACGCTTGCTAAGGGAATGTCACGCGAACAAATTGCTTTATACATTACGCCGTTTTTCACCCATACGCGCACCTTTTTATATGAGAGTCACATCACCTGAGTGTTAAACTAAAGTTATAATAACGAAGTTTTCCGGTTAAACTGTGTCAAGGAAAGATCTATTTAGATGGCTTCTTTATTCTTACTAACTTGAAGCAAGCGAAAACTCTTTCCTTAACTTTTATTTCCTTTTTTTACGAGTGACTTTTGGAACTGAAGAAGTCGAAGATGGTAACCGTCTCACTGGTATGATCAAGTATTACAAGCGTCCGGATTCTGGATATGTTCACAACTCTTCAAGCACTCTAAGACTGTGAAGGGTTGTAGAAATGCAATTTGAACAAAAGTTTTCCAATAAGGTAGTCTTTGAATGTTTGAGTTTGAGATTTGAATAAGTAGATACTCGGAGATAGCCTGAACTAGATAGCTATTGAGACTTTTATCTGGATGACAGGCAAACCTATCGTATCCGTTCTTGTATTACAAACAAATTTTTCGGTACAATCTAAGACAACAAAAGATAAGCACAAGTAAGACAGAGAGCAGGTAAGCACAAATACATTCCCCATTCATTCAAGCACCTGTTGATGTCTGAAGGTTTCTGGTTCAACTGTGCAATTGTTGTAATTATTAACCGAAACAAGGGGAGTATTAATTTTAAGCATGCCTTTTGATCTTAAGAATAGTTTTCTTTTAACAGCACTTACCCAAAGCACACAATTCTAAAGAAAAGTAATTTGAAGAACACGGTTATTAATCCACCCTCCTTCAACCATAAACTTCGTAAAAATTCACCATTTTAATTTGGGAGGCGGGTATGGGTACCGCCGCCCGGAATTTATTGGATAACCAACACCTCTTCCATAAGTCACCCCAAGTGGTTTGCTACGTTTGGCGATTTAGCAGGGGTGCCCGGGTTGGTGGGATGAGGTTTGCCTAGGTCTTGGCGGTGAATTGCGCACCTGCTACGTGGTGGAACGGATCGGAAGAGAACGATTGAGGGAAACCCTTTGACCTTTCCAGCCGGATTCTCTCGACCCATCGTCTTGAACCGCAGTGGGAGAGGTGGATTCATACGTCCGTCATTCCTGGACACATTGTCCACCAGATTCCTACCCACTACACTCCTCGTAACTTTTTCCTTTCCAGAACTTTCTCTCATTCCTTTCCTTAAAAAGACCCTCCACACAACATCCCCAAAGATGACAGAGGCCCTGAAGGAAAATATTTTCAATATCATCAATGTTAATTTTTTTTTACAGTATTACCGCACAAGAGTCCCAACTGCTCCCGTCTGGAGCCAGTGAGACTATGGCATCCCCAATTGGGGTATGATGTGAGGCTGAGGGTATTGGGGAGGGGAGGGAGATGGGGAAGAGGAAGGTGGGGAAGTACCTGGCTATTCAGATCTGGTCACCAAACACGGCTAAAGCCATTTCAAGCAACGTTTCAATTCTGAATGGTGGTCTTACACCAGGGCGATACTGAGAGTATCTTCCACTCTGGATTAATGATTTATCATCATCGATCCCACAACCATAAGAAAGCATTGGTAGCCTTTTGTAATTTCGAAGACTGCTTTCCTACAGTTTCCTATGCCCGAAAATGTTTACCCAACATAATTAAGGCGATGCCATACGTAGTAATGCAAAATCATGTGTTTTTGGTTTGATCATTTGGTCGCCTAGAAATGTTTCAGATGCTTTAATTAAATACTGCGACTAGAATACATCTTGGCATTTGAAATAATCGAGTATTTTTTAGATAAGTCCTTTTATAAGCCCAGAAAATAATTTGTTCTAACTGTATACTTATGTATAATTTTTTTTCCATATTTTGTTTTACCGCTTTTGCATATGTTTTAACTGTATAATTATGTATAAAATTTTCTTCCATAATTTGATTACCGCTTCTGCAATGTATTGGTTTTTGTACTGTTTTTGCAAATAAATAAATAAATAAAATAAATAAATAAAATAATAGTGTAAAGGCCTATGAAAACTGCTTTAAAGTTCAAAATCTCCTACTTACGAACACATTTTCGGTTATGATTTTATTGTATATATTGTATATATATAATGTGGCAAATAAAGTTATTTATAAAATGATCGAAAAAAAAAATTAAATATTTATGCCTGAACATCCACAAAATAATATAAAAGGCACTTTTTGGCCTATTTACTATTGCTATTTACGTAAGGGTTGTTATTGATAGCGGCTCAATTTAAAATATTGCACGACGTAGTGCATCGCTTTAAGACCTCCCAAACTCTTCACCGATTAATAATCAATACTGTTTTTATTACTAAGCCTTTATAAATCAGTTCAAGGACTGATAAATCTCGCATTAAAAAAATATCGTAGTATCTCAGCGGAGTTTACGCTTAATAATGTGTCGATTTGTCTATTCAGTGTATCCACTCGCAGTGTCAGGCTTACCTGCCACACGACTACCCACGCGACAGTTTACCCTTTGGGAAAGATATTGACTGCTTGGGCCTGGCCCGTCCCTTTCCGAGCCAGCGATATTTAATGACGGATGAAAAATGGAAATTGCTGTAAATTGCTACTTGAGTTTTTTTAGTGGGAGATTTAGTGCCGAATGATCCCATTCCAGGAGGCCTACATTACTTCACATGATCAATTGTTAATCTTTCTTTTTCTTTGAGATGAAAGCTTTATGCTCTTATTACTTTTTCACGTAGGTTTTGTGCATAGGTACATTTAAGGTTTCATGCGTACATTATAGGTTTTGTGCGTACATTTTAAGTTTTGTGCGTACATTTTAAGTTTTGTCGGGACATTATAGGTTTTTTGCGTACATTATAAGTTTTGTGCGTACATTATAAGTTTTTTCGGGACATTATAGGTTTTGCGCGTACATTATAGGCTTTGTGCGTACATTATAGGTTTTGTGCGTACATTATAGGTTTCGTGCGTACATTATAAGTTTTGTCGGGACATTATAGGTTTTGTGCGTACATTATAAGTTTTGTGCGTACATTATAAGTTTTGTCGGACATTATAGGTTTTGTGCGTACATTATAAGTTTTTTGCGTACATTATAAGTTTTGTCGGACATTATAGGTTTTGTGCGTACATTATAAGTTTTGTGCGTACATTATAAGTTTTGTCGGACATTATAGGTTTTGTGCGCACATTAAAGGTTTTGTGCGTACATTATAGGTTTTGTCGGGATATTAGAGGTTTTTTCGAGGCATTGAAGGTTTTTTTGGAACATTATTGGCTTTGTCTGTTAATTTTAGGTTTTGTCGGGACATTTTGGGTTTAGTCGGAACTCCGTGACAGAGGGCTCGATATCGTCGATCCTTGGTATGAATTTAGAGTTCTGACCTGGTGGTGGTTATGCGCAGGGCGACAGCGCGCGGCAGCCCTGCGTGCAAGGCGCGCGAGGAGTCCCCCGGCCGCCGCCAGCCACAGCAGGAGTAGAGGGGCCCCCAGCAGGGCATACAGCATGCCGGCGGCCTTGCCCGCTGCCGTGCGGGGAGCGGCACTGCCCCAACCTGAGAATAACACTTTATACAGTTAGCAATATAGTTAGTGAAGGAGGAATGTCTTAGAATGGTAACACCGCATCTATTTGTACCTATTTTATCAAAAAACACCAATTTGAAATTTAGAAAAATCAAGAATTCTCTCAAAAATTTAAACAAAAATTCTTATTTAAAACAAAATAAAATTTAAAAAATAAAAATAGAATTCAAATAGTTAGTCAAAATTAAAAAAAAAATATATGGTATTTGAGTTCATTGAATATGAATAATTTCGCGCAGGAATATTTCTCAACCGAAATTAGTTTTTTTGATAATGTGAATAGTGAATCAGGGATGTGAAAACAAAACGCATAAGCTTAACTAACCTAACCTTTCTTAACCTAACATTACTACACTAACCTAACCCAACCTGAAGGAAAAAAATACACGGTTTGAAGAACATTGTACAAGGAAAGCGATATTGTAACATGACGTCTGTTCATGGTGACGGAGATCATGAAATAGTCGACTCTTGGAGCTAAAGGTATCGACTCTACCTAGTAGCCTCATTATAAATTGTAGTATGTAGTGCCCCCACTTGTAAAATATTGTGAGCCTTAAAAGAGTGGGGGGAACAGAAGAAGGTGTGGAAAATAAGGTTTGGAAGTACCTAGCTATCCACTTATGGTTACTTAACCCAACTGAAACCTCTTCATGCAACCTTTCTCTTTTGCAAGGTTCTCATCGGGATGTCTAGCACGGATGATGGATATAGCCATATGTCAATACGATATTGACGAAATCCGTCTTATATGCACATTTACCGATATTTGCGAGTACGGTCAGAATAGATCCAACAGTCAGTAGACAAAAGCCGCTGCTTTTAGCGCGGCCTTCAAGGTGTCGGATAAGTTGTCAATGTACAAAAGTTTTTGGATCATGGCGTTCGTTATGCAAAACAACTTGGCTTATTAATGAAAGGAGGTAAACTAACTAAGCCCTTTGAAATAAAAAAAAATCATATACGTGCTCCAATTGCCTTAATTGATTCATCCAAGACGGGATCAATTGATTCCGTTTCAGTCTGGAGAAACAAAAGTTGTTATTTATGACTGAAGACTTCATGAACTAATTAATTCCATGTTTATTACCTAAAAGTACATACGGACTGCCAATGTATATTAAAGGTAGTATTTAAATTTTTAAAAAGATACACTTTTTGCATTTTTAACTTTTGCGTAGCCGTCTACATTTGTCACGTAAGAGATCCCTCAAACACATTTTAAAATCCCCGCGAAACAAAAATTCAACGCAGAACTAGGCGGCGCAGAACGGTGCGCTTGTATAACTGCGCACCAACACCAAACCCCAACGATTTTAGTGGCCGCCCGCCATCTCGCACTTCAACACTAGCCTTGGCCGCGACATCACATGCTCTTTTCAACTCACGACTTGGTCTCAGATGCTGTGCGTTCGGCTCCGGCCTGCTCATCTTAGCCCAAGCCTAGTCCGCGCACGTTTTGCGTGTGTAGACGATTACGACCTTGGTTTCCACTCTACAATGTCTGGAAGTAACACCTCGCTGGCCTAACAACTCCTGCATTCCCGAGAATTCTCATGTAAGCGTGTACTAAACCTTTTCCATTTTATGTGCCTATTTAGAAGCCTGTTAAAGACGTCTGCTAGACAAAGCCAATATGAGATAGAGATTTGTTCAATTCAATCAGCCAGGAATAATTTAGGATGTACATTGTGTTATACTATGTGTGTGCTTGTCGACCTGTAAATACGCTCATTAATCAATCCTATTTAGGTGTTTCATTTGACGAGAGAGTGGAGTTTTCAATTGTTGAATGTCCCCCCGCGTAAAGGCATAATCTGCCGACCCTACCTGAGCTAATAATTAGAGTCCCATGATTCTACCTCTGAAGCTGTACAGAGTGTACAGCCGGCTCCAAAACCCTACGTGGCTCCAATTATTACACTGGCGCCCTTTACACTGGCGCATAACGTGGGGGCTCCAAACTTTACACATTTATGAATGTCAATTTAAAATACCTTCAGAGTTGCTAGCGAAAATCGATTAATTATTTATTGCATTATCAATATTGGTCTGGCTACCATCAGTGCTCGGTAAATCGGTATAAAATCATAATAAGTTACGCCTATCAATCCGATATTGTCAAGTTATCAATTTCACTTTGCTAGATCCCTAGAGTATCTAGCACGGTCGATCGATAAAGGTTTTATCGATGATGTCGGTAACTTATCACCGTTGACAGCAGATTGCAAAAGAAACAGTTCACAAAGATCAAGTATTTATAATTTATTCGACGTAAACTGTTGTTTGTTTGTTGGCGATCTGCATTTACGCCCGGGAACGATGACAAGTCACCGACATTCTATAAAATCTTTATCGATCGACTGTACTAGATACCTAGGGCCATATCTATATCTACTGAATAATCTTTCACTCTAGAACGAGTTTTAAAAATAACATTATCTAGCTTTACTTTAATTTATGTGTATTCTATGGTGAGAAAATACCAGTTCCATGTTTAATAGGAAAAATCGTATTACTACATTTTGGTTTGTTTTTTGAAATATCACGTCAAAAAATCAACATTTTGTGCTCGGGTCTTCACTTTATACCCATCTGATTTAAATTGGAATCTGCCAGATATCCACAGCAACAGGAACAAGAAGATCTAGCTAACCGTTTTTCTTGCTAAAGTAATTATGACGGTTTTAGTATGAAATTCCGACAACATTAACTACTCGTGATATTGTGGAACACTTTTAGAAGAGACTCCTGAATTGCTGTCCTGACCAGACACTGATATTCTCTTAAACTACTGGAGAACTTTTAGGTACTATTCATAATGTAAAAGAAAGCTCTAAATAAAGGCAAGAGCGAGGGTCCTTAGAAATCGGATGAGATTACAACACAACAGAAAAAAATTTCTTTAAAATTAGATTACTTTATCCCTGCTGGTTCTAACGGGGACAACAATCCGTTTTCCCCTTTAAGACTAATATTTTATTATAAAATTTTAAATATTCTGCGAAAAAGGTGGATCAAAGGTTTCTGAGTAAGATTTAGATCACTGGGAGCTTATAGAAAAAAACGCATGAAAGAGAGAAACATGATGGAAAAATTATCACGAAAAAATGTTTCTCTTAACTTCAAGATCTTTTTCTGGGTCAGTCAAACAAAGGAGATCTCTCGTCATCGCGACGGAATTTACATGAATGCATTTTTAACCGAATGAAATGCTTTTAAAAATTTCTAACTATTCACTAAGACTGGAATGTCTAGTTTTTGGTCGACCAAAAGTATTGAAAAAATATTGATACATTCGAATTGTTTTTTTTTTTATAAAATATTATTTGGTTTTGTTAGCCTCTTTGGGTGCTTTACCTGTGCTGGGGCCCCTATTTTACAATTTTATGTGACAAATTATGTATGTAAAAAAATGGACTGTGTTGAAATTATGTGAAACTAATTTAAAGGAAATATTAATTTTTTAAAATAAAATATTTCAGGCAGTTATAAAACTATGCAATATGTATGTAACTATTGGCCCGGTTGTGTATAACGTAAGTGGGTATATTTTTATTCTTAAGATTTTTTTTGTAATACAGAGCTTTTTGTTCTTTAATCCGTATCTTAATTTTGTTTGTGAAATGTTTTTTGTTTCCCTCATTTTAGCCTTACTTATAGTAAATTCTCCATCGTTGTACTATTTAAACAAACTTACATTTTCATTGATAAATAAACAATAATTATATTATTATAGTTTAATGACTAATGATAATTATTTGAATAGAGATAACCAATTAATAAAAATATGTTAAAATATGAGATGAGGAAAGCATATCTCTCTTTGAGTTACGATTAACCGAAAGATGTTTTATATCATCTTAGTTACAAGTAAATGTTGTAATTTAACCTCTACCAGAGTGGAAGATACTCTCAGTATCACCCTGGTGTAAGACCATCATTCGTGATTGAAATAGCTTTAGCCGTATTTGATGACCAGATTTGAATAACCAGATACTTCCCCACCTTCCTCTTTCCCATTATTCACCTCCCGCTACCCTTAGTCTCACAACATACCCCAATTGGGGATGCCATAGTATGCTCCAGACGGTTGAGAGCAGTTGGCAGTCTTATGCGGTATTTACATTTAAAAAAATTAGTTAGATATTTTATTTCACGGAGGAGGGCTTAGGGGAAATCTATTTTTTCAGAACCTATATCATATTTGGGGATGCTATGTCTGTTTGAGAAGCAAAAGGAGTGATCCTGGGTCTCTACGATATCCATGTTGCAGGTGGGAGGAAACACAGAAGTCGGTAAATCATTGCATAAAACATTTGGAATTTCCGATATATTAAGCCATTCGGCAACAAACGAAAACATTTATTTAAAGTTTTGAATGCCGTATATGAAACCCGCTGCCCGGAGCCAATGGGGTTACGTCAACTCAAAGGTCTTTAAGGATAATTTAATGGGAGGAAAGCGAAGGGGATTAGTGCATTATTTTGAATGTTGCGTATTTTAGTCAAAGCGTCAAATTTATTCAAGCGCTTTAAATTATTGGAAGACCTACTAAGTAACTTTGACATGTTTGAGGATCGTGCTTGTGCCTAAATTTGCACATCTTAAAAAAAGGACACAAATATGCGCCCTGCCTAATTATCTAGGCACCGGAGATACTTCAGTGTCGAAAAATGAATAACACATCATTTCTAACGAATGGCTGGTGTCATGTTGGCCCCAAAAAGGAAAAAGAAATGTTTTACGAAATAATTACTCTATTGAATAATAAAGAAAAGCTTAAAATTTATTTCTCATGATAAAGCATAAATAACATATTTTAGACTACTCCAAAGATAAGATGAAGTTTGATTTTTCTTTAAACATTAATAATCAAAAAAATTTTTTTTTATCTTTCATTGGAATAAAAAAAAATCCCATTTCGAAATCTTCTTATACTTTGCTGAAGTAAATATAATATTTTACCACTCAATAGTGTTTTTTTTCAACATTCCTCTATTTATATTTAGGTAATTTTATAGTGGTTTAGTTTTTGGGTTTAATTTTAGAATTCATTTTAAATCTTAATTCAAATTTTTTGTATCTAATATCATAGTATTTATTTTCTTTGTTGATTTATTAACGCCTTGTTGGACTTTTACATTTCATAAATTTAATTGAAAACAACAGTATAACGTTATCAAAAAGATTTTAAAATAAAGCAAAAAATTCAATTCAAATATAATAAATTTTATCGAGTAGAATCTATAATACAAATTTATAAAGTGATCAGTGACGACATTTAGAAGATTAACAATTTTGAAAACAATAACCATTTCTTTACATAGTGCCAGACATCACTGGTTAAAGAAAGTCGAGTACGTCCTTTAAAACCCATATATATTCTTGTTTAGTTATTAGTTATTTTTATACTTATTTTCGTTAGTGTTTTTTATAATTTATTTTATTGTTATTCTATAATTAATTCAAAAAATATTTTACAAATATTTAATTATTTTTCCTATATTTTACACTGGTGGCAAGTTTAATTTGCTAATCATATATTATAATTTCAAAAAAATGTAATTCGGTGTAGTTTCATAATAATGTGTTTAACTGTATATTATTTGATTAATTAATTCCAATTATTTAATCTCCCCTTGTTACTACGGCAAATTGTTGACACAGCTGCATTACATAAATTTCACTACCACCCTTTAAATACCACGAAAGAGTAAACAAATAAATACATATTTTTTCCTTGTTGTTTGATTATTGGTTAGTTATTAAATTTTTTTTTTAAATTATTTTCAAGTTTAATTGAATCATTTAGTAAGTGATAGAATATTACGTTGCTGAGAAACGTTTACCATTATTAAAATAAGTGTAAATAAATGTACAGTAATTTTATTATATTACCTATAATTTCCACTCAAGCTTTCATTTGTTACCTATCTACCATAAAAATTCAATTACCAAATAATAGAAGCTTTTTGCAACTATCAAGTTATTGAACAAATAAAACCCCTTATCATGTATTTTCCTTGTATTTCCCAAGTTTTCGGAAAGGTTTCTTGTCAGGCTCGCCACATATTGGGATAGTCCCATAATCACCGCTATTTATCGTTCCCAAACACATCCAACATCTGATTTCCTCTCCCAGTCCCAGTCCCAGCTAGCTGGCGGGGATCCAAACAGTAATGGACCTGTATAACTTAGATACAGCGGGTAGCTTTATTTAGCTTCTGCCGAACCTTTTTTGGGGACGGACTATGATATCTTTTTATTGGATTTACGTTAAAAAAGAAATCTCAACGTATTATTTTAGAGATATTCCATTACAATAACAGTGACAAATTGAATAATTAGTTTACTTCCAATAATATTTTTGTGTTAAACGATAGTAAGAATTTTTCGTTGTAACTCATAATATTGATGGATCCAGATAATGAATAACAAGTGGAGATTCGGAAAGCAATCCCAGTAAACAACATTAAGAAAGGGACGCATATAAGGTTTGAACATGCTGAGCGGATTTTTTTTACATTAACTTCACAGAGGAGGTCCTGAAGGAAATTATTTTGCTCAGGGACTATGTCATCTCTAAGGATGCTGTGTATAAAGTCATATTGAGGAAAATACGGAGTGACCCTGGGTCTTCGAGAGATTATAAGAGGAAGGAAATACAGAGGTAGGTAGCACAGAGCTATTTAACTCAAGAAAAAGTCGTATAAAGGACCCGTTCTTATGTCGACTGTTCACAAATGTTGGTCGCACTTTGGTGTATTTACTGATGTACACCGGTGCTGAAGGGATCAAATAATAATAGCTCGGGAGACTCTGGTTCCTTGGAGCATTTTTCAATAAAAGATTCATCTTCAACGGAAGAACAAGGACAGAATTCTCACCTGACACCAGTGCTATAAAGATTAAAATACGTTTGTTAATATGGTGGAATCCACCAAACGAACCGTCTCGGCAAAAAGTCAAGTGTTTTTTAAGTGTATTGGGGCTCCAATGGTGCGCGCTTTCAATTTGTAGTCACAATTAAAATACTTTAATTTAATAATAACATCATTAAATTCAATTTTTTAACAATAAAAATAAAATACTAATTAAATGGAGTTCTATGAATCAACAACAGCAATAAATAAACATGGATTGTTTGCCAAGATACACTTCAATCATCATCAATCATCTAAATCAACGTTGACGACGAAAACCCCAACTTTCAGTTATCCTGAACTCTCAGATAGTATTGGACTAGACATGTTTTGTCCATATAAAGGCAGTTGTGTTAAGGACTTGCATCCTACTTGTAAGGAGTTAAGATTGTTGCATCTATATATATATAAATTAAAATGTTAATGTTCGTTCCTTCAAAATCTTAAATCTTCGAAAGTTCTTCGTTGATTGTTTTTGACGTAACGTTGCATTTCGAACAGCACCATCTGTTGGAAGTAAAAGCAACACGCGCTATTGTTTCTCTATCTGCACAGAAAGACTGAGCCACCGCAACGCATGGTGGGGTAGAACTATTTATTTTATAAATTGAAACCCTCCAAACATTCTAAGATAGGACTATCATCTCTCTGCCATTTGAACAGGGTTATTGTGAGTATTATTCCATCGATAAATCATTTCTTAAAAATTTGGACTAATATCGGTATGCTTTTCGGGTATAGAATTAAAACGACGATCTACCATTTTCATTAGAAATATTCACTAGATTAAGTAATCGTGAATACTTAAATACATTCTCCGGGTTGAATGAAATACCAGATTCGTGTATGGAGAAATAGTATTGCTTTTCACAGCGCTACTGTTACAATGATGGTCGCAATGCTCCGTGCAAGTGACAACTGTTTTACAAAGTGAGTCTGCAATGGCGTGAACAATGAATTATTGTCAGCGAAGAGCAGATGACTGCAATAATAGTCCATAAAGTGTGCAAAACAGAAGCGTGCGTCAGCAAAATTTAACACGATTCAAAAATCTTCTATTATTTCACGCCAATAAGTAGATAATATGTTTGAATACATTTTTTTGAGGAAAGATTTTGATACAATTTGCGTTTATTTATTTATTATTTTAAATATGAAATGGAAAAATTATAAATTACAGGATTAGGCTAAATAATGTATACATGGATGTATGCACAGTGATTTGTAATAATATGCCAAGTACGTCAAGGATAAGACGCAGAACAGGCGTGAATACGTTATGGACTAGTCAACATTAGTTTCTGACTAGGCAGTGTCTGTTCTAAGAAACTAAAAGTTGTTCAACACTTTTTTTTCCAGACAAAAAATCGATTGGTTTATCAATACGAACAAATTAAAAATTAAATCATAATTATAATAAAAAAAACAGTACGTGTTTTAAAAATAGATTGTTCTATTATTACAAACAACGAACGCATTTTAAAAATCGATTATATTATAATTAAAAACATTACTTGTTTTAAAAATCGAATGTATTATAATTACAAACAAAGAAGGTATTTTAAAAATCGATTGTATTATAATTACAAACAGTACGTGTTTTAAAAATCGAATGTATTATAATTACAAACAAAGAACATATTTTAAAAAATCGATGGTATTATAATTATAATGACATTTAAATTTAAAACAGAGTTCACTAAACTTGAGTTACACGGGTTAACACGTGGTTATTTACGGAAACCGCACTAAAAGTCCCAACTAAGGATGAGCCGTTCATGAGCGAGCCGCAAAATTGAGCTAGTTCTTTTAGATGAGCCGTATTCGTACTACTCCCCGTAAACCGTACCACGGCTCAATTGAACGGTTACCCTTTGTTTATCAGTATATATTATTAAAAAAAAAAATTATCAAAATATTAATTATTATTACATACAGAAAGATCTGAGCGGCTGACATCTGGACGTGGACGTATGTAGATACTTATAGCTACTAAAGACCTAGCATCTTATTTATCTTGTGGTACGAGGGGGCGTATCGGTACCAAGAGTCGTACGATCATTCATACGGCGGGAGATTTTATTTACATTAACCTCGCACAGAAGAGAAAAATAATTTCTTTCAGGGCCTTTGTCATCTTTTGGGATGATGTGTGGATTATTTAAGTAAAGAAAGGAGAGGAAAATCTGGGAAGAGAAAAACGTTATGAAGGTTGGGCAAGAATCTAGGGATCTGTTGTGTCCAGGAGTGACGGACATATATATATATATAGCATATATCCCTCCCACAGGGTCGAGAGACCAATTGGAGAGATGAACCCGGGACCCCATCAAAATCACCAAACGTATTGAACCACTTGGGGTGACCAACGGCAGAGGTGTTTGTTATCCAATAAATAGTTCCTGCGGTGGAGATACCCACACCCGTTTGCAAAATTGAGCTAGGAGCTAGGAGCTGTATCGGGGGAGCCGTACCGTGGCAGCCGTATCGGGCGAGTCGTACCGTGCGAGCACAGTATTCTCATTGCTAATAGGCTATGAGCTCACGGCTCCCGTTCATTTGAGCCGTTACGACGCATCGTTCAATTGAGTCGGCCCTTTGTGCGAAAACATTGCGTCGGTATCGTCGCTTCCGCTCTAAAGTCTTAACCCATCGCTAGTCCCAACTACCCGGAGTCAGTGGGAATATTGCATCCCCAATCGGGATATGTTGTGAGGGTTAAGAGAGAAAGGAGATAAGAAAGAAGAAGGTAGGAAAACGGTTGTGTAAAAAAATTGATATTGTGTAGGTTTACTTTTTATTAATCTTTAGCCGTACATCACTATTAAATGTTACCGAATATTACCACTCAACGTTTTTTGTCGCAAGGCAGCCGCTTTGTTTTATTTAAAACAAGGCTTTGTAGGGAGAAAAGTAAAAATAAGCCGATAAATATTTAAAACACGTGAGCTCTTACATAATGGACGCGTAACGCCCGTACGTCCGGGCGTGTATTGTGCGGGAATACTTCATTATTCACTCTAATTGTTGGAAGGCTCGTTCATTTACAGTATTAATTACAAATTTAATGGATCGCCTTCGTTGCTTACCTAATAACGACGAAAAAATTAGCGGCCGACTCTCGGCGGGCTGTTGTTGAACCGAGAGATGTTTTAATCCTCGGCCTAATTTGAATTCATTGTTAATGGCGCTATATTAACATTGAAAACAAGCTTGGACTTAGAAACGAAAATTTAGATTAACCCATTCATGACGAAGGTGCCATATGGACCTCGAAAAAGTGTTGGACCTCAATTAGTCACATCATGCCGATATATTAAAATGGCGATGCGAAATTCAGTTTTATGTAGTCTACAAGCATGTACGAACACGTTTGTCTTAGAGGCGCTCAGTTCGTTTGCATGTGCCGGCGTGGAAAGACGTGTATAAACGGAGTTTGAAAAAAAGTGCAAATTTTTCAAAATGTCAAAGCGAGTGAAGTAAGTAATCCAATAAACTTATGTGTAGATTTGATTTTTTTTTTCCAAAACCGTTTATGATCCGTAAAGAATGAAATTTACTAACTATTTATAGACATATTGTTACAAAAATAATCCTTATTGTATCAAAGAGAGTACTTTGAATTGAAGGTTTTGATTTTTGGCTCCATATGGACCTTTCGGCAGATCTCACTATACATAAATTGTAATTTTTCGCAGATTTCATTGTTTTTTCGTGTTTTTTAGGGGTCTGACTGTTGAAGAAGTGATGTTACTGCTTGAAGAACAATCGGATACGAATTTGGAGGATGATGAGGTAGTGGATGTGGATGTGTATGTGGAGCCGCCAAATGAGTAGTCTGATATCAAAGCGTACATGGGTATACTTATAACATCGGGATTATGCCCGATTCCATCAACTCGATTGTACTGGAGCAGCTCTCGCCCTTTCTACAATAAGCAGATTGCGTCCACCATGTCTCGTGATAGATTTGAACAGATACACAAAATGATACACTTTGCTTCACCAAATCAGTTCAATAGTGCAGACCGGATGTGGAAGTTACGTCCATTTACAGATAGGCTTATTGAATGGTTTATGCGAAACTTCCACCCAGAAGAAAATTTATGTTATGATGAATCGATGATTCCATACTATGGCCGCCATGGATGTAAGCAATACATAAAAGGCAAACCCATTCGATTCGGATATAAAGTGTGGAGCCTAAATACACCCTCCGGTTACTTGATCAATTTTGAGATCTACCAAGGCAGCAATCCCCGGATTCCAAAGGAGTATGGTGTTGTAGGCTTGTATGCTTCACCACTACTTATGTTGGTCGATCAATTGCCAGTGGAAAAGCGCGAATTGCTATATCACTTCTACTTTGATAATCTTTTTACGGGTATGCCATTGCTGTACTATTTGCATTTTTATGGATACAATGGCACAGGTACAATTCGAGACAATCGGATTCCCAGTTCATCTCCTATCCCCAAGAAGAAGGCAACAATGTCAAAATACAACAAAGGTGTGCTTTCTCCAGGACATACTGAAAGTGCGCAGACATCATTTGGCAAGACCCCCATCTACGTTACTCAATGGGTTGATAACGCTGTTTGTTCTGTAGCTTCAACAAAATACGGAAAGAATCCATTGGATCTAGCAAGCCGTTACTCACGGAAGGAGCAAAAAAAGATCAGTATACAGAGGCCATATGCAATTCATCAATATAACACGAATATGGGCGGAACTGACAGAATGGACCAAAACGTTGCATGTTATTGCATTACTGTTCGCCAACAGAAATGGTGGTGGTCCATTTTTACCTGGGCCATTGATGTAACCATTCAGAATTGCTGGCTTCTGAAGCGCAAAGCCACGGGCAATTTTAAATTGGGGCAGTTAGAATTCCGTGAAGAAATATCAAAGCATTACTGCGAGAAGTATTCTATCAAGAAATACTTCAAGGCACCCGACAAACTCACCAAAATAGGTCAAACGGCGATGCAGTATGATACCTCCGTCCCCCATTATCCTGGGCCAATACCGATAACTGAGACTAATAAGGGAGGAAAACTGTCTTGTGCATCTTGTAAAAGCAAGCAGCGCATCCGTTGCATCACATGTAAGGTCGGACTATGCGTGAAATGCTTCGAGGGCTATCACACTAAATAATATTGTTGAAAATTACACTTTTTGAACAATAAAGATGAAAAAATGAAATTTCTGACTAGTTATTTGCCGAAAGATCCATATGGACCTCATCCTTCTCGAGGCTCCTGGGGGATGAGGAGACGATTTTTTCAAATTCCGAAAAAAACGTTCTTATTCTACTTTCAAAACCAACCACTCTGTGAATTTTCTGCGCGAAATTCGAAAAAAAAATAGTTCGTCATGAATGGGTTAACGTAAAAGCGTGAAATGTCACGTGAATTGTTGTTTAGAAGGACTTTTTAAGCGTGTAGGTAATTTACCATGGTTATCAGCTTCTAGTTGTACCTTGTTTGTCAATAACATTCAATTTTACGTATTGAAGGATACAGCCTCGGCCCAATGCGGGCGCAAATGGAGCAGTCCGCTACGGGCTAATTGTATTAAGATGCGAACAGTAGAAGATGTAGTCAAATATGCCTTAAATAGGAAACTTCTATTGAAGACAAAGCTATTTGTAGAAATAACAAAATAAGATATAAATTACTAATATTTAACCGGAGAGTATTCGACCCGCTAACAGGCAGTGCCATCGAGAATGTGCTTATTTCCTGTATATATTGTAGGCATCCTACAGACTAACCTCTATGCACGGACATTGGGGGTCTAGATTCGTTATATAATAAATGTAGAGTCGCTTAATAACAACAAAAATTAAAGTCCTTACGAGAGCCCTGAAGGAGTAACCATCTGTTACTTATATCAGGTCGGGTAAACAGTGATAACCTCCAGTCCGGTTCCAGTGGCGCTGAATTGATAAGGCAACAGGGCGCTGATAATACCTTACGCATAATAGTCCCAACACATCACCCTTGAGATTATTTTCCATAAAAATAGCAATACAAGGAAATTATAATATAAATCATCCGAATATTATTGATTACAGTGATTAACTACCTGGGGGTTACCTGGTTTTAATCAAAAATTTACTCGCGCCTGGCGCCGTTCGACTCAGGAGATCTGAAGGGATATGAGAAAAGTAGACTCTTTATAAAATAAATAGGAGTTTTATAGTTTTTCGAAGCCGCAGATATTGTTTGCCATAACCTAGAATGAAATAAAAAATCATTTTTGGGTTATTATGTCGTGTTGTGAAACCTCCTTTAGCGAACGCCTCGGACAGCATTAAAGGGTCTATTATCAGAGCAGATGTGTATTCCTGACAAATCGGTCATTACCGAGAACTTAATTGAAACCGGCTACCTTAACTTATTTGTCCTTGAAGTCCTGGGAAGACCCAAAACGCATAGAGCGCCGTTAATTACGGAAGCAAATGAAATAAAAATCCTATTAATATTAGTAAAGACGACGGGACTAAGCTCAATAGTTCTTGGTGTCCGGTAATTGACAGCTACATCAAGCTAAAACCAGAAAACCATTTTAAATCAAACTGAAATACGCTCAGAGGTTTGGAACTGGTTAGCAATTCGGGGAGTTATGCAGATATTGCTATTTTTTAACCTTACTTACATTACGCTTTTATCCTTGATATATTGAAATATTGAATAAATCCTTTCCGCACACGACAAGCTCTACTCATAAAGTTCAAATACTCCAGCCACTGAATAGCAAAGCGTCAAAAACATAGCACCTCAGTGCAGACACAGATACAGAGGCCGCGCCGCGGTAAAATAGATGCATTTTCATGCGCGTGCATTCGGCAAAAAATCTCAGTTAACATGATACGACTGTTCTTTTTTCGATTCAATCGCCCGCACGAAATGGAAAAAAATGAAAGGCCCGCATTGCAGCCGGGTTTTGCTTTGTATAATATTATATATATTGCTCGCCGAATGGATGAAGCGGAAAAAAATGCAGGATCAGGTGAGAGACTTATGATTAGAGATCGACTGAATTTTTGGATTTGTTTTTGGGTATCAATATTCGGTTGGGTATTGGAAATACTGAAATGCTGCTTAGTTCTATATACTCACACCTAAAAAAGCGGCGGTTCGTAGAATATCTCATTAGGAGATTGAATCGGATATTAAAAAGGGAGTAGATATTTATTTCCCTAGAAAAGGAATAAGGAATTGTGCCAGAAATTAAAGATCTAGAAAATTAAATAAAAAAATTTAGGTTACAAATACAGTTTTAAATGCGAAAATCTTGGTTTACTCAAGAAACTGTTCGTTTTTCAATACAAAAAGTAATAAAGTAACTAATTATCAAAACATTTTAATTTTCCGAGATTTATCGGTCTGTTTGTTGGTACGGTTCTGGCGACAGTAGTAAATATGGACCTGAGAAATATGACGGAAGGTCCCATAGGTGCTGATATTCATAACGCACATATGGGATATGGATTCATTTCGGACATCGTTCGGACGGGTGCATTTTTTAACACGGTATTTGAATGGCACTCTGTTTAACTTTTGTTAAAATTATAATACGAGATTTATTCCTTATATTTTTATGGGAGTTCACTTCATAAACGCACTTCAAAGAAAACCGCCACTGCCTAGAAATTATAGCACTGTAGCTTTCAACGGAGGGAGTTGTGGAGACTCAAGGGGGGGGGGTTGGGGTTTTGTGGGGTAGTTTATGCCCCACGGACACCGCGGATTAAGGGCACCGGAAGCCGCTGCCTGGAAAGAGCTAAGATCAGTATATCCGCGGAACACGTAATGAGGCCTAACGAATAGTAAGTGAAAGCATTAGCTCCTCTTGACATTTAGACCTGAGCCTGAACCGATCAGCTCTTTTTAATGAGCCAATTATTATGTCTTAAAAAGAAAACAAAATTATTAACTTTTTTTAACATAACACATTCCAGTACAGGTATTTAAATATTTGAAACTCTTAATTGGTGAAACTGATTCCAATTAATTTATAATGTTAAACGATTTATTTATTCGTTTGGTAGGCCAACACTGTTTATAAAAAATATATAATTACCCGTGAAAAATTACGAGATTATAAAAAAAAATTAATTAAATTTTTTTTTTTTTAATCTACTACTGCGAATCGAACCCCGATCAACTGCTTGGAAGACAACTATGCTGACCATTACACCACTAACTATTATAAGAATGGTGGCATAAATTCATTATATGTTTAAAAGATAACAACTGTTTGATGCCCGAATGGCGATTAAAATGGACTGTAAAAGAGTTATAGAAAAGGGGAATGTGTTAGTCTGAAAATTCCCATAGAATGGTGAATCTGGTTAAGTGCCAAATCAACTATTGAACAAAGTTATAAAGATTTTTATCCAAAATCCGCGTAGAAAGATAATAGGAAATCCTAGAATCTCACAAAACTTGTCATTATTTTAAGGTGTTTTGATCTATAAAAAATTCTTTTAGCTTACATTTTTTTTATTCACTTTGAAATCAAATAACGTACCATAATATGATTGTAGATTTTTGTATCGTCACTTGCAAATATGTTGAAAAAATGAGGTGCAAAAGGTCTTTCGCAATTGTCTAATATCATAATTTTTAATTTTCAAAGTGATAGTACGAAGAACACATATTAAGCTTAACAAGAGAATTTTCCTCATTACATTTTTTATAACATTAGTGAGAAAAACATCTCTCTAAATACAAGTAGTTATCTAGGGGAACCTACATAGGAAACACATATAAAACAATTATATATATAACTAAACTATCTGGTAAGACATTGCAATTTACATAAATATCATTTTGCAAAAAAACAAGTGAGTTATGAAGAAAATAATATCAGCCCCCCTACCCCTCTTCCCTTTCGCATTTCCCTCCTCATTCCTTCCCAGCCATTTATATCTTTAAGTCTATTGTTATAATTTATTATTAAGTACACCCCGATAAAGTAAGCTTTGATTAGGAATGATATTGGTTATCTAACCACTGTAGTGTATGGTGTCATATATTTGCATTTATCATAGTATTTACTTAAAACCATTCCTCGAAATATTTATATTAAAACATAAAACTGCTTACTGTGGTTTAAAGCCAATGATCTGTTAAAACGTTTTTGCAAAATGACACAATAAGAAAATGGTTAAAACCAAGTGATTATTCATTTTGAATAAAAATTGTGCCACAAAATTTTGTGTTTGAAAAAGAAAATACCTAATTTTTATTGCGTTTAAATTTTTTCTGTAATCTCCATAGGTTGTTATGTGGTACATTTCCGACTTCGCCTCGAGTGCAAAAGCTAACAGCACGGGCTTTGTTCTTCAAATAGGTGTCTTTCAATTTATTTAACAGCCTCATTTCAAGTCAATGTTTTATGTCAAGTCAAGTCTCATTTAGAGGAAACATCGATTTATTGTCGTCTCCACCTCCGGTCTCCCTAAAGCCAGGTGAGTAAAGGAGATAAACAAGGCCAAGTAAATAAGACAAGACAAATATTGACGCTCCCCAGCTTCTGTTATCCTGTTCCAGTGCCTTGTTCCCCGCTCACCATTCCGCAAGCGAATGGAATCCGGGATACAACCGGAAACTTGACTCATTTCCGATGAACTTGTGTAGACTATGGAGTATAGAGCACTGATTCCCAATAGGGGCGATATCGCCCCCGAGGGTAATTGGGGACGGTGAAAGGCTACAAAGGGGCGGTGAAGGACTGCAATATCTGTCAGAGGAATACGAAAAACCATTTTCTTAATGAATTCAATTAATTCGTAGGTACACCATTGCAAGAATCTTGTATATGAACCGTTCAAGTAGTGATTAGGTATTATTGATGGATTAATAGTATATTTGTTATGTTGATAATGTTGTTTAAAAAAATCTTTTTGTCATTATTAGATAGCAATATTTCCGAGTTACAAATAATATCAGAACGTTGAAAATCCAACCATATCCTAATGGATATGATATGCTAATGGATTTAATAATTTAAAAGTGGAAAATGTGGCTTGTGCTATGATAGAGAACTAGTAGAAGATCGAACCCGCAACGCCCAAGTGGGAACCAACAACTACAGCGCTTACAAATGGTTGGTCGTGATATGTAATTTTCACCATTTTTTTTAGCTATTTTCGTTTATGCTGTCATCTTTTTAAGCGGGGTTAGGAGAGTGGGGGCGTTGAAAAAAATGAATATGGGAAGTAGGCGGTGAGCCAGATAAGGTTGAGAACCTCTGGTAAAGAGTCAATAGGCTGGAGCCCTCCTGTTTTCCAATACTATGATCTTATAATGTACCACCACTGTATTTACCATGGCCACTTTTCATTACTCGACTCAACAGGTATTTGAATTATTTAACTTTACGTTTAACACTCTCCCAAACTCTTGTCGCTGTTCACAGAATTTATCCACAGTTTTGTGAAAATACGTTTGGGAAAAATGTTTTTTGCAAGTTTCCTGATATGCTTGTTGTGATGCTTATTGAAAAGTGATTAAATTCATATAATATATATATATCTTTTAGCATCAATCGCCAAAGTGAGTGCAGGCTGTCTAAAATTGCGTTTGCGGGTGTGTAAGAAGTTTACTCTTGTCAACTCTTGGCATGTGTTTAAAAAAAGGTTTCAGTAACTCATTTAAAATAACCGCTACTTTACCTTTGTGCAATTAATGACAAGCTGTTTCACAGAATTTGACTAATTCATCGAATTTCAACGTTAATTATCAAGTTCCGCGAAAGTCCCATTCAAGTTCTGTTAATATGTATTTATTGGTCAGTTACTTCACAGAACTGAAATAATAACAGAACTTCAATAGACCTTGAAAATTAACATTGAAATTAGATTAATTGTTCAAATTCTGTGAAACAACTCATCCTTAGTATTCATTTTGTTAAAATATTATTCTTTGAAGAGAATTTCAGAAGAAAAAATAATAGTTTGGATTTTTTGGTCCTATTTAGTTATCAGTTTGCTGTACTTGTCTGTACCAGAATCTAGTCTATCTAAAATATCAAATGAAAAGGAGTTTTTAGATATAATAGTATAATATAATATAATATTTGACTTTATAAGTTGGTTCTATTGAAAAGCACAAAGTTTACACAGCTGATATCTTTTTAAAATTCATCTATGACATCATATTCTAACCATCGGTTGTTGTCATGTCTGGGGTGTCTTTGGCTAGATCCCCGGGGAGGACTCTAGTCTATGAGGCGCATTCAGGAAAACTCGTAGGGGTGGTGGAGTATCAGCATGAGCGGTAAGCGTTCGTCGCGGGCGCGGCACTATAATAGGGGTGACAGCGACGCGGAATCAGTCACGACCCCTTGTATTTTGTGGGTACTGTCTTCGGACAACGGTGCCCAAGGGACATGAAAATTCCTGATTGTTTTACGCCTAGTCTATCCCGAGTCACCTTCCAGCTCAATAGTCGGTGGGTAAGAGATTTTTTTTTGTGGGGAACTATTTTAAGGTCGCGTTTATCGCTGTCCTGTTGATAGTTTTGTTTATCTTATTCACACCCAGTGTGAAAAATACGGAACGGTGCCAGTACCTGACCATGTGACTAGTTGGGTTGGCAGAATGTAATGACCAGATTTAACGCCCTGGGCATCTAGCACGGTCGATTGATAAAGAATCGTTTCCGAGTATACGAACAACAGTTCACGTCAAATAAATTAAGAACTTTTGGTCGATATGAACTGTTGTTAGTTTGTTGGCGATCTGCAGTTATGCTCGGGACCAATGACAGTTACTAGCAGTGTCGATAAAACTTTTATCGATCAACAGTGCTAGATACTCTGGTGAATGAACTCGTGTTATCACAGCGTATTGTTGTGGTGATACTTCACGTTTCGGTGGTAAAATAATGCTGGTTCAATTACTGTTTCATGTTTATTTTACGGAATTTACGTAACATTAAATTATTTTACAATGTATCTCGCGTCAAGTTTCCTAGTATCGAAATATCATGATGCTCCAAACTTGCAGTTCGAAATGTCTAAAATATTGCGAGAATTGTGTAAAACCACCAACATACATGTTCCTGAAATTTCGCCAGGTAAAGATAGTTTCCCAACGTTTCTTCTTATTTAGCCCCCCCCGAACAATCAG
Source organism: Hesperophylax consimilis (assembly GCF_061612785.1). NCBI lineage: Eukaryota > Metazoa > Arthropoda > Insecta > Trichoptera > Limnephilidae > Hesperophylax > Hesperophylax consimilis. The sequence goes on from NC_142845.1 coordinate 7,319,369, forward strand.
CAAGCGGGAAGTTTGCTACTTGCCTGAAAGCTGGAAACTGAAAGAGGGATCTCCTTGCAATTTACGCTCTAAATTTCAATTTCGTGAGCGAGTGTTTAGATCAAGCATAATTTCAATATACTAACATTAACTTTGTTGCGCGTCTTGTATCTCATTCTATTTTTATTTGGTCATAGAAGAGGTCGACTTATTAATCTGCAAAGTTGTAAAAAAAAGACAACAAAATATTTTGTCGTATTTGGGAATTGAACCCATTAAAAAATATATTATTGCTCAAAAATTAAGTAAGTTTCAAATCCGGCTATCAAGTATGCTTTTCGTGAAGCGCGACGATCCATACGTTCAAATAACTAAAGTAATCAAGACCTCGACAAAACTGAATCAATTTAAATTACGCACAAGATTCCCAACTGCTCCCAACCGTCTGGAGCCAGTGAGACTATGTCATCCCTAATTGGGGTCCCCAATGTTGTGAGACTAACGGTAGTGTGGAGGGGAAAGGAGATGGGTAAGAGGAAGGTGCTATTCAGATATGGTCACTAAACACGGCTAAAGCCATTTCAAGAAACGGTGGTCTTACAATATGTCGAGAGCCTTACCCATTGACCACGGAGGCTGTCAAAGTTGTTTCAGTTCAGGGTATCATTTACAATATCATAAAAGTGCGACCAGAACATTTTTTTTTGCAATTTAATTTGCCTAAGTCGACATAATTTGAGTCTTATTACTATTTAAAAATACCCTTCTTAAACTGCAATTTTATTTCCGATTAACTCAACCAAAGCTTTAACCTACAAACATAATTTCTTTGAACTCACGCACAAAGTTCGTTTGCCGGAAGAGTTTTATTAGCGAATATAAAATGTGAATTAGTCACGTAAACGCTGTAATTTCTCACAACTATTATGTGCGGTCGAGAAAATAAATGCCTCCGTTTTGTTTTCATTTTGTTTATCATACACATAATAAAGTTGAATAAAGCGACAACTTGACACTTGGAATTAAACATTTTTTCTTGTTTCTTATCTTTACGTTTCAGTAATCATAATATAATGCAAAAGTTTCACCATTGTTAAATTGGTGCGAATCTAAAGTTATTTTAAACGTTAAAAAGTGATTTACTAATCATATGCTAATTTTCCATAATAATTTATTCACGTGAGTTTTTATTTATAATCGTGATTATTTATTCAACGGTTTTTTTCATATAAAAATCTTTTCAGAGGTCATAAATAAAGGAATGTGCAATAAAGTCGGAAATCCGTGTCACGCGACTCGGGCTGAGTCAAAGCCACGCTTAAAGCTCCGATACATTCTGGTTTAATAGTATTTTGCGACAATGTTAAAAGCTTTTCCCTTTCAAAACTGTTATATGAACAAAAATGGCGACGCTTTGGTTATCAACTATTTTCGTATTTTAATACTTGGATCACAAAAGCGATGATACGCCAAAATAAATTGAAAATAGGAATAGCAATACATTATGCACATGTGACAATTTTTATTTCGGAAAAATATATTCTGTCCCATTTCTAAAACGTATCTTTGTTCCAATAAATGTTAATGTATTTAGAAATTGTACAGGTTTCCAGGTTTCAACATCTTCATAGTAGTGCTCGTTAATTAGTTAGAGTTTGAAAATATATATCACTTTTTTAAAATTTATTTTGTACGCAGAGTACATTAACAGCATTATTAACAACAACAAAAAAACACTTCCCAACCGTTAAACGGTATTTTAGACACACGTTGAATAAGTACAGGGTTTTCCAATAAGAGGTGTTATTTTGATATTCAATCGTAAAGGATCAATGGTTTCGTTGATTATGTGGCCCGTAGCGCCGTCTTGTTGAAAGTAAACGTTGTCCAGATAAATACTATCCAATTCCGGCCATAAAAAATCATTAATCATCTCTCGATAGCGCAATCCATTCATCGTAACTGTTGCTCCAGCCTCATTTTCAAAAAAGTAAGGTCCAATGACTCGGCCGGACCATAAACTGCACCAAACAGTAACACGCTGAAGATAGAGAGGCTTTTCAACAAAAACTCTTGGGTTTTCCGAGCCCCAGATGCGAAAATTTTGCTTGTTGACGAAACCACCAAGGTGGAAATGGGCCTCATCACTCAAGATGATTTGCATTTGATTCACTCAATTGAATTTTAATAATTTCAATGCGCTGTTGAAGCGTGTGTCGTTCCGTTTTTATTAATGGCGTAGTTTCTACTTGTCAAATGTCAAAAAATGACAGCTTCAAAAGTATCATCTACCTAAATAGCGGGCTATTCAAAATAACACCTCTTATTGGAAAACTCTGTACAATACAATTTCTATTTCAAATAATTATTAGTAAAAATATATTTAGTTGCACTGCGAAAGAACTGGCAACATTGTGTTATGGCAGACTTACGCATGCGCCACGCGTAAGAGTTTCTTGGGAAAATGACAGTTTTGATTTGAGATGTGTAATTCAAATCATGTTTTTCTTCATAATATCTATTCTAATAACCAATTCACTGTTATTTAAATATTATTCAATGTATGTAATAATGTTCGTCTTACTATTTGTTAGTTTTTTTTTTGTTATTTTATTTGATTTTATGCCCATCTGTGCTTTTACATGGATTATAACCAAAGAAAATTTTTAGTGAACTGTCGAAAATTATTTAATTTAATTCATTAAAAATGTCATGTTTGGAATTTAGTTTCATGCTATCGGAAAAATCATTTATTTGTAGGACTGTTAATATTCTCGTTCTGAAAGCCTTAATAAGATATCATTCATATTCAAAGTGTTCATGTGAATTTATACAATGACCGACGACGCTTATTCACAGTGAAGAATAATTATGCGCTTGACCTATTCATAATTATACTTCCAAGAGCTTTAGAATCGTGTGCTCAACGAATTATCAATTATTTTTATTAAGGAAATAAAGTGATTACATATAAAATCGTATTAACATTATGTTTTTACATAATAAGATATTTGAATACTACTCTTCAGACGCGGTAGCTTGTGTTTGGAAAAGAAGTGTACAGTAAATTTCTAAGCGCCCTTGAGGTGATTTTCTCACGAAAACGGGGCTATATAAATAATACAATCATTATTATGTTTTATATTACTAAACAGGGTGGGGCAAAATAATCATCTTATTGGAAAACGCTATAATTTTGCGGCGCCAATGGCGCCAAATGTCAATTCGGTTTTGACATATTTGAAGTAAGCAAACGCAGAATACAAATCGACAAGACATGCATCGGTTTACTCCGCAAGAACGCGAAATAACAAGCAGTATCGATGTTTATCATTAAAAAAAATTACAGCAAAAGAACATCGGGTGATTACTTTTGCCCCACCCTGTAGTTATTTATAATAAGTACATAACAGTGAGACTGTGAAAAAAATTACATTATATTATGTTTGGTAGATGTGATTTAAGTGTAAGTAGTTAAAGCAGATAAGTAGTATACTTAAATAGTTTGTCTTAAAATATTTTTTCACAGTGTTCAATGTTACGTTTAATTTTGGAAAACTATACAACTCACCTTTTTTTACAATTTCACTAAATAACGTACAAAATAAACAAGTGAGATTAATAAAGAAGAATTCTCTATAAAAATGATTACATACCAGCATAATGTTTTATTAGTCAAAATAGAAGTAAAACTGTATATAGCTACGAGTACATAAGATAATAGCCTCATAATACAATTTGTAAAAATCTATTTTTTAATGTGCGTAATCAAATTAAGGTACTCAGAATTAGTGGATATCTTTATCCATCCATCGAATCACTCAGAGATTCACGAAAACTAATGTTAAATTTCGCGCGATTATTCACACATTTAAGAAGATTGATCATAATCTAACATATTAATATCGGTTATCTGTGCGTTAGTCCTGCGTGAAATCTGGTTCAATAAACTCAAATTTTCTTAAAATTAATGTGTAATTTTCAATATTGAAACTAATTGTGTGAAGAATTCAGACAATAATACAGTATTTTCTTACAATTTTAAAATTTTCTATCCTATATTTGAAACGTGTATTTCTTTTATTTACATGTTTTAGCGTCAAACAAAGAGACAAATGAAGACAGATTTTAAAAACCAATGAAGTCAGCGCTTTTTCCATTTTCGAGAAATCGTTATTTACTAGGTAACTAGCGAAATTCACTAAATGTGTTCATTGGATAGGTTAATTTATGGCTGTTTATCTAATTTGTCAACGAAAAATTATATTTATATTATAAAGAAAATTGGCGATATTTGTTTTTGAAAGGTATGGATTCTGAGGTAAATATTTTTATAAATACTTTCAGCTTCAAAAATTCTACAATAATTATAATATTCCGTGATTTATTACAGAACTGCGCTGGTTATTTTAGTGTAATAATGTTTTTGAATGCGAAGACTTTTGGGTTACTTGGAACGTCGAATTGTATTTTATTAGGGTTAAAAGTTTTACTGTTTTAGTAACTATTATAGGATTTTATTAACTACTACCATATGGGGTAGGCAGAGGGGGTAGATCATCACACGACACTATCTCGGAATACTCTCCTTACTTCATTTACATTCATTTATCATCTCATACATACTCTTCTGTTATTCTGACTCTGGACGTGACCGACTCAACGATTTATGTTTAATGTCTTGAGAGTATAATTACGTATTATAAGTATAATTCGTTCATAAATTTCACAGTTTTCCACGTGAAGTTACGAAACTAAAATATGACAAAAATTATTTTCTCGTCGGATTTTCATGTGACGAATTCATATATTTTTTAAAGGCTCATAACGAAGTTAAGTATCGTACTACGTGACTGCACTGTGCCGGTGTACCTGTGCACTGGGCAGAATGTGATGCATGACTCGGAGCAGTTTATTAGGGACTCGTCCCACTGAAAGAGAGGTACCTCCAATGCAACTGGCCGACGAGGAAGCAATTTCCTAGCGTAAATCATTTTCTCTCGTTTTGGTTAATAGCGTTTATACTTTACCTTTTGTATGGATCCATAAAAAGCAGATTTAATTATAGCTATGTTCAAAATTCAAATGCATTTTTTTGAAATAGTAGTTTAAAATATCATATTTTGGCTTATTCGTAAAAGAGCATTTTTGTGTGTCTTGCCATAGTTACAATATTAACACGTTTTTTTTTTAAAATGATTTGCTCTGCCGCATTCTGAAGAGCTCCTTCTTCAGCAGAACATTACAATTAACATAACTAACATCACTAACCAAAATGATGCATGACCTAAGCAACGACTTTAGGGGTATAATTGAAATATTTACACCATTTGTGGAATAAAGCATAATATATATCAGCACTTTGTTGAATCCTGCAAATTATAGTAGCGTTAGTAATGTAGTTTTAGTGATTTGTGCTGTTTGTAGTATTGTTCTTGTTTCTATTTTATTTTATATTTCTGTTACGTTTTACTAATATTATTTCATGTTTAGTTTAGCAGCTTAATGTTATTTCACGCTTTAAAAACTTTGTGTATAGTTTTCGATAGCACACTAGGTATATTCTGTACTTATAATCCATGTTAAAAAGCCCAGCTTGGCGTAAAAGTAAATAAAATAATATAATACAGAAAATACTGATAGGTATATCTATACCTGTTTGAGGAATGAACAAGGTTTGGGATCGCCGTATTTTAAAGGGCTTTTCCACACAGATAAAGCATAGATAACGCCTATGGCTTATGACAGGCGAATGCGATAACACAATTTGTAAGGTTAATTCACAGTCAGCTTACCGGGTGGCGAACAAAGTCTTCATCTCGAGAATCATCTGTCAGCACTGGAACAGTGATTGTTGTACGGTAGCACTCGTTACGTTGAATTGGATTGCGATAATTGCGATAAAATACGTTTAAGGGATTATTATATATAAATAATAACCGATAAATAACCGGCTATAGTACACACATTGATTTTGACAAGATGAACGTTTCGATGCGATTGTACGGCTCACGGCACTCCGTGATTATAGTTGACGTGTGTGATTTCAAACTGTACAGTTCAAAATCTGACCATACTATTGGTCAGCACACGGTCTATTAAAAGCAAATCGGCGTGACGGAAGAGTACCTATTTATAGTATTTAGTTGTTGAAGATCAAGAAATAAGATAGTTAGGGGGATTATAAAGCCGTTTACTAGAAATATGTATTGAATAGGACTATAAGATAAATGGAATGGAGTATTTTCACAAAAAATGAATACCGTTAAAAGTGTGAGGAAGATTTAAAGTTTTTTTATCCTGATTAGCATGTATTTTTAATATTTTCAAACAAAATTATTGAATTCACCAACGATCTAAAACTGCACATTCCGAAACATTTGCAACTGGCTATAACGTCATTATGACTGTGATGAAAGGCTTTAAATCACAGTGAAAAAAAACAGATAAACATAGCTGCAAAAAAATATGCAAATTATTTATGAAAACGGACATGCTAACGACATCTGGCGGAGAAAGAATTGATCCAGCTTGCTTGCAGTAGACGCCTGTAATAGTTGAAATTAAATCTAGGTTCCGGGACGAAAGCAGAGAGGTCGTAAAATCGTCTAGGACGACTGGTACTTCCCCTTTCCTAGGCCTATAAATAAAAATTGAATTTTGTCAACCAATAGATCTGAACAAAGAGCTATAAAATTTTGAGTAACCAATCAGTGAACAAAGGGGGGTGTGTCTACGAAAGACAAAGGATTGAACCTTGGACCCGACATTAAAAAAAGATAATTAATGGCTTCTTCTTTCCCACAGAAATTAGAGGTGAACGCACTTTAGGGTCAACATCGACTTTCAAGGTGACAAACTCCTGGAAATGTTTACAATAACTGAGACGTTTATGGGGTATCGAACCATTGAAATCGGGTGCTTGGAAGTCTTACAAGTTGTAAAGCGCACACACAAAAATGCAATGAAAAAAATTATAAACGTGATAGTATAAAAAAAGGACGGGAAAAGCGAAGGAAAATCACTGGCAGAATTTTCAACTGTAGTACAATTATTTATGATAGAAGGAGGGTGTCATGTTCGATAAAAATCGTACTAAAGAGAGGAGTGAGTGTTGGAAACAATGGAAATTAATCGTTATCAATTTAAGATGAAACGGACATATTGGTAAATCAATCTTGAATGAAAATCTCGCAAAAAAAATACACATTTTAGAAAAGTGCGGCGATCGAATGGAAGGTTAATACAGATATTTTGGACTGCTACGAGGGACGTGAAAATCGAGTAGCAGAAGAAGACAGTAAAACTAAACATAATAGCGATAGATTAGATTCAGGAAAAGTAGACATTTTACATAATTATTAGGTTAGATATATATTAGAGTTACCCAATATTACGGAGGGATCGAAACAAGATAAAAGGTTGGCGGTCTCATGTATATTTTGAAGGATAAACAATCAAAATCCGAACATGATTTTTATTTACGTTAAGGTAATAAACGATTAGAAAAGCGATTAACTTTAACGTGGACCTTATGGAAGTATTTAGATTAGACAAAAGAGATTAAAATTAATAGGTTTGAAATTAAACTAAATTTACGAGTCTAGTACCAAAATTTTAAACATAAACAGATGTCAATGCATATGTTTTATGTGAATCCTGGTATGAGAAAGATAGAAAATTGGGCGGAGATTGGGTCAGGCAATAAAAATGACAGATATCCCAGAGTCTAATTAGGTATATCTCCCATGGAAGTGTGGAAAACTATATATTAATTAATAATAAATGAAGTATGAAATTTCCCAGCAGACTACACACATCGGGAAAAGTGGAGAAAAGATAAAAGGAAGGGTAAAGAACGGAGATAAAGAATAATCCAAGTGGAAAAAAGTGATACAATTCGAATTTATCCGTGAAATTAATAAATACGACTTGGAAAATGAGTAATTATAAGAGTTATGAGAAATGACATAAGAATCAAGAAGAATTTGTGCAAGAAAACGTCGCGGATAAAAATAAAATTCAAAGATAAAGGAAAAACTCAAATCTGCGTCATGGAGATAGAAAGTACGAGTGGAAATGGAAAAGCTCATATAAGTAACAATAAAATTAAGTAGAATTTAAACAAATCGAAATTCAAAAATGCGTAGTAAAGATTTCGACATGGATTTAAACAATTTTCGCACGAGATGCATAAAATTGAGATCTGTATATATGTTATTGAGGACGGACCTATCGCGAATTGAGAAAAAAAAGGAACGCAAAATCATGAGATTCTAACTACATTTTTGTATGAACAGAGGACAAAGGGAGCTTGGGCGATTAACACAGACTTAACTGATTCGGACCCTATCGACTTAGATTTGTGAGATGGAAACTGAACACCGCCTTGAGCCGGAAAGCAGAACATCTTATGGAACCACAATCGATATTGATGGGAGGGATGTTCGGATTTGCGAGTTGGTAAAAGATAGGATTGATTACCAAAGGAAATTCAGATACGTCTTTTGGAACCTGAGAGGGGTATAAAAGATGGAACTCATCAGTCAGGAGGCAGTCGCGCCGAGGGTTTGAAAAGTTGTTACATGGCAGTACTACGTCTATTGGTAAAATTCTAGTGAAATAATCTAAGTGTTAAATTCTGAACAAGTCCCTGGACTTAGAAAGTTTTGTAAAAAGTCTTAAATTCAGTTTCTAAATTCTGAAAACCCCACCAGTGAAGTTTTGTTAAATCAGTTTAATTTGGTTAAACAGTGAAAATAAATATAATTTAAACTCAGTGCTTTAAAAGTAAAGTGTGAAGTGCTTAAAAGTGTTAAAAGTGGATAGTGCAAAAAGTGTTAAAAGTGAATTATTAAAATTTAAAAATAATTATTTCATTCAAAGTGAAAACATTAGAATTTAGTGGAGAGTTTTATCGTTAATCTAGAGTGAACGGGTTCGCGGATTGATATTTAAAAATAGATTATAATTTAACGTCAATTTGGTTAAAAAATAATAATAATAGTAATAAATACTTCATCTTAGGTTAAAAGAAACACAAAAAAAAAAAAAAAAAGGATTCGATAATAATAAACGTTTAAATCTTTGTTCTAAAATTAACAGTTAGAAAATATTTAATTTATTAATAGTCGAGTAAATTAAAAGTTTGCACAATTTGGAATAAATTTTCTTATCAATTTATATAAAAACAAATTTAGAATTAATAAATTGTTCAATTAAAATCCATCGTGCGTATAGCGACAGTGTTAAAAGTGTTTGTCGTTTTAACCGGAATTTTAATCACCAGTCTATCATTTCGAAAAAGAATTTGAAACAGCTATCATTCAAAAGCCTAAACTAGAAAGGTGTTATTAAATCAACGGGTTTTCTGAATTAGGATTTCGTTCGGAAGAAAAATTAAATATCAGCCAATTTATACGATTCAAGCGAGAATAAAAAAATTAAATAGGAATAAATAGTCGAAAAGATTTATTTTGAAATTAGTTGAAAAATACAATTAATTAGGTAGGATTTCTTCATCAAGGTTGTTGTGTACTACCCGACCGGAAATACCTTGACGTGGGTGAGTTTTCCTTTTATAAATAATTTTCAGGTCCCAGGAGACACAGAAGGGCTGTGAAGTGGAAGTATATCAATTGAATATTAAATTAAAACAACAAAACAAAGAATTACACATTAATATATGTATATTGTATATTTGTATATATATTTATAAATATAAAATAAAATATTGTATATAAGGAATATATATATGAGTAATGTAATTATATATATGTATTTTATTTATTAATCGAAGCATCGAAATGGTAGCGATTTTTAATACCTACCCGAGGACATATCTATATTATTGAAAAAGAAAATATGTATTTATTAATATTCCAGACTATGTAGAATCATATATTTTATATTTATTTATTAATATATGTACTTTTATTTAACATATTTTGACAATAGAGATATGTGTACTTAAATATATATTTATATTTATTCTTCATTTAACCTAGTAAATTTACTAAATTCGGAAAATGAAATAAATAGTTTAACTTCTATAAAGGATTTAAAAATATTTTAATAAATAGTGCGCAATAAAAGTAAAGAAGCACAAATGGCTTCTAAGGAATTTTAAAATAAACAAATCTCACATTTAGGTTAGTGTGTCAGGAGATGTTTATATTATTTGTTTACAAATAAAGAGCTCACTGGAGAATTGGGTCAACCGCATAGTTTGGAAACGACCTTGGCCATAATTAGTTAGTCACAAAGGATTTTATTAATTACCCGAAACAGCTGGAAGATGCGTGTTCTCAAATACTTATCAATCACAAACGACAATTGAAAAATCACGGGTTAGCCAGATTTATATCGAAATATTACATGAAACATTTAAATATCATTGATTAGATAGTCGCATAGATTTTTATTAGTTATCTGAACCAGCTGGAAGCTGCGTGCGCTCAAATACCTATCAATCACAAACGACAATTGAAAAATCACGGGTTAGGAAGATTTATATCGAATAATTATACGAAACATTTGAATATTATTGATTGGGTGCTCATACAAAACCCCATCAGTTGCCTGAGACCTTTGAGGGTCGAGTACTCTCTAATGTGGCAATCAACTACTTGAAACAATTGGAAAATCACGGGATAGGATGAACAAAAAAATTAATGTTGAACCCTGGAGGTAAAATTTAAAACAAATACAGTTCATCAATAGGAGGCAGTGGTCGCTCCTATAACAAGACCATTAACCAAATCCAATAGAGATGGCGATTCTCTTAAATAAAAACGTCAAAACCAAACAAACAAAAGCCTGGAGTTCGATAGCTCTCCAAAACAAACTATCAAATATGACCTTATTCTACTAGTATTTATTAGTATCACCTTATTAGTACGTATATATTCGGTTACCAGACCTAGGGCTTCGCAGAGTTCTTGGCGCGAGATCCGAGCTCGGGATGCGAGGTAGATAGCCTCGTATTGCGAGTTATAAGCCTTTCCCAAACTGTATGTATACATATATTTATTCGTATGTACTGTTTACTGGAGGATGCGGACCTGCATACAGCTTGCATTTTAGGTCTAATAGACCACTATCGCATCTTCTCTTAAACGTGGAATGAGGATTCACGACCCGTAAGTCCACACCAACCGTGAGTATATGATTGTATATAGGACGAAACCGGTTCGCCCTAAGTAAATTGTAGTCCAAGGAGGTGTCGGAATTTGGGGGTATCGGGACCCGGGGGGAAACTTGAATGCAGTACATGATGACGTGGAAGGCTTCTTGGGACACGATAACTTAGGTATCAATCAAGGAGCCGTGTCAAAGGATTGTGCAAATTTCTAGTCCACTCCCGATCATCTCGTTTACTTGATGGAGGATTGGAGCCAAATTATGCCAGCAAATGGGCTATTCCGAGTTCGTCAAATATGCAATTAACTAATTACATTAACCTACTAAATCAATCTTTACATGTACCTTATAGCAGCAGAATCATAAAGGAGTGGTGCCACACAGACACAAAAGTTCACCAAAATCAAATTTACTAACAATTAACCATTTGAGTTATATTAAATTACCTGTCCAAATAAACATGTATAATATCTTTTATCAGCGTTTAACTACGATTTTGTTAGGGTGCAGGGAATCAGAATAATTACAATAGGAAAGTTAGCTCATTCAGAAAATTCATTTAAGTCTAGGTTTGCAATAGAAAGACTAATTCAACTTTGAACTCAACACCTCGATCAGAACCAAGAGGGTTACCACAAAAATGAAAGTAATTAAAATCCTATATCATAAATCAAAAAAATTACACAACGTTTGATGGAATTTAATTACAATATAAATACGGGTATATTTGCGTTCAAGATCGTAAATAACGTATTAATTAGTTAAGTACATATGTCTATAAAGATATATAGTACAAGAGAGCTTTAAGTAGCTTTCTGTAGATATCAAAGAAGAGGGTCCAATTTTCATGGAGGCTTATGTGTTGTAGGGGAGGAATTTTCCATCCCTGTGAACACATATGCAAAGCCTTAGAAAAAAAAATTAAACATCGGTCATAGCCAAGAGAGAAGAAAATTCTATATTGTTTGAAACAAAATAAAAGAATGGCGAAAAGGCGAAAACATTACATGACATAGAAACCTCCAATGTCTGGTAAGACGGCTGTCACCAACGTCGCCTGACGTGATGTCAATGCCGCCGAATTCACATCAAAACGAACATGTCATTTTGGCGGAAATTCAAAAATGACACATTTTAAATCGTTATAGAAAATTTATTTGTCGACATAAAAAATAAAATAACTTCGTTTTCTTAATTTTTTTGAAAAAAACACTAAAAATACCCTACTGATTTTTCGAAATGGAAGAATAATCTCTTATGTTCTTTTTTTTTATTTATTTGAAGTAATTAATATTCTCATGATTTAAGAAGGCATTTCCGAAACTGGAAGAGCGATGTATTAAAATGAACTGAAAAAATATATATATATATTTTTTTAATTCCGGACAGACAAAATTTATCTACAAGTTTTTTAAAATTCTTATAATATTAGTAATATAAAAATGTTGTATTCTTGGAACGTTTTACGCACTTTTACCTCAGTTATTAATAGAAAAATAATCAGCGAGTAAATGGCGGAATGAGAGAGTGCGTAATAGCACCGGGCTTAAAATATTGGAAATAAAGGCATTTTAGTTTATAGTGTTTCTAGGACTTTGTGTAAATATAAGTCAGCGGAAATGTTATGAAACATAACAAATGAACTAATAAGCCTTAGAAAGCGTCGAGTTTATTATGGTGTCATCATTGTAACGCATGTAGTCTGCAAATGGATATCAGAGTTTAACATACACATCACACTAAGAAAAAAATAAAAAAGAGAGAGGAGTTGCTATTTGTATTCGCATAACTACTAACGTTAAGTTGAGATGCAAAGCGTATCTTAATTGTTATGAAATACTGATGTATTGTGTCTAGGTTAAATATGTTTTTATCTTACACATCCCGAAATAAGAGTTGGTACTATTATTTTACACAATAGGAAGTAAAAAATCACTCCATTTTTGATTTTTAGCTTCAGTATCAGATTCTTAACTATTTCTACATATGAAAAAGGTTCTCTTTGCTGATATTTTCTGTAGAAAGATTGTAAAACAATATTGTTAACATTTGTTATTCTATACTATATAAAAAAAAAACTTTTATAAAAGTTGGGTTATGAAGACCTCCGTGGTCGAGGGGTAAAACTCTCAACTAGCAATTTGAAGGTCGTGAGTTCAAATCCCGACAAATACAAGTAAATTTTAATTGATGATTTTGTGTTATTTCACCATTTATTAAATTAAAATAATATACTTGGGGCACGTTCTAGAGTGGGAGATAGTCTCAGTATCCCCCTGTTGTAAGACCACCATTCAAAATTGAAACTTTGCTTGAAATGGATTTAACGGTGTTTGGTGATCGATCTGAATAGCAAGCTACTCCATCACCTTCCTTTTACCCATCTTCTACCCCTTCCCACAACATTCAGCCTCACAAAATACCCCAATTGAGGATGCTATGACATGTCAGACTATGGCTGCGTTGGTTGCAGAAGGTTGGGAGCAGTTCAAACTCTTGAGCGGTATATTTACATCATTATTTTTAATGAAGTATCTGCATAACAGTTCGTAGTCTATCAAATAATTTCTTTTAAATGGACAAAGGATCATAATTGAGTTATAATGTTAACGTTAGCAGCTGATGAGATTACACGTTATACAATATGTCACACGTCATGCACACTGGTCGTCGGCATGTGAACAAATATAGCGCACAAAGGGTTTTCCCAAGCCACAACAATATCATCAAATCTGTGCTCTGTCATTTAGTGTATAAACTGAATACTAGAAATCACTCAGGTTTCAAATATCAGTGTTTTCGGACGTTTGGGTATTTCGTACATTATATTTGTTGCGTAGGATCATAGTTGTGTGAAATTACGGTACTGAAATAGATAAGAAATAAAGGTTATTATTCGAAATCGATGGAAACGGATTACATGAAATATCTTTAAATAAAACCTTCTCTTTACCTTAATTACTATAAAAGGAATCTGACTGCATTTGGGATATTTTCAATTTTAGCATTTTAATTTTTAATTACGTAAATCGAAAATTCACTTTCGTTGTATGGGATGACAGCTGGAATGATTTCTGTTGATAACATTTTCTTTTTTTGGTATTCCTGATACGAGTGGCTAGATGTTTTACCATTTACTGTATGCAAATATTAGGTAGGTACTATTTTGAAACAAATATTTGTATGTTACTAAAAAAACATATATTATTCATATTTAGGTATTATTATGATCATTGTTTTATTTAACCTAACCAAAAATAACCCAACCTAACCTAACCTATAATAATCCAACCTAAACTAACCCAACCTTACCTATAATAATCTAACCATGAATACAAATATTGAAATATAAAAGACAGTTTTGGTATAACCTCACTTTAGCAGATCGTGTATAATCGCACGGACAGCCAAACGCCGCGAAAGGGGTAATGATTTTTCATTATGCTGGCACGTCACGTAAACACGTAATTCGGTGGGTTCCTAGAACGGCGAGCGAGTGGGGTAATAAGAACTAATTGTTGTAGATTGTACTGGGTACCTGCACACAGTTACAGATATATCGGAGTGTCATGGATCGGAACACGAGAACCCTCATTAGGAAACATCTGTTACGCTGATAAGTGAGCAGATAATTGGGATATAATATATCACTAATGGGCGTATCACATTTTATGAACATTTAATAATATTCATCACGCTGGCGTTACGTATTGGAAACGTTTTTAATATGACAGTGAATATTATTTTCACGACTAAAATCACTACGTGATTCCGTTACGATTATGAAATCGTAATTTTTTATGTTTCACAAAAAAAACACGATTGCAGAGATCATTTGTTTTTAATTACATGAATACAAGAGATGTGCAAAATGGGTACCCAAAACCATTTGAAATGCAAAATGGAAATGGGTCAAAACTTTTCCATTTGAAAATGCAAAATGCAAAATGGTTTTTAGAAAAGCATTTCAAATGCAAAATGCAAAATTCCTATTTTCAAAATGCATTGAAAATGCAAAATGGTTTCTCAGGTCAAACAATTAAACTAATTATAGAATTTTTAAACAATTTTGTCATTTAATAATGGACATCAATGTAGAACAAACATATTACATGATGGTACATCCAAAAACACCACGACTACAGATTATGAAACCACAAAAAATTTGCGCGGGTCTTATGTTGCCAACGTAAAAACATAGAAACTGCTATCTAATATTTAATATTACAGCGTCATGGCCCCATGTTCAGTATTTGAATCAGTATTTTTTGTAATGGTATCACTCAATTGCCAGGGCTCCTACCAGGGAGCAACTTGACAAATGTAAATTATCTCTCATAGCGAGGTTGAGGACCGACTGATATTTGGGGCTTATGAAAAAAAGGTTAGTGGAGATAGTAGGAAGAATGTTGCAAAAAAGCATTTAAAATGGAAAATGCATTGAGAAAAGCATTTAAAATGCAAAATGCTAAATGGTTTTTAGAAAAGCATTTAAAATGCAAAATGGAAAATACCCATTTTGCATTTTGCATTTCCATTTGAAATGGATTTATTTGAAATAAAGCACATCTCTGATGAATACCAACATGTTTCGAAAATATTTTCAATTCAAAATTCTACGGTTTATTGTAAAATAGGAATTGCTTTGTCGGGCATGTTTAAAAATTCATAGGAATGTTCACTGAGTTCGCAATTTTTAAAATTGGTTTAAAAAAGTAATACATTTTTTTTCAAAAGGTTTATTTAATTAAAATTTATAGGATGAAAAGCACTTACTGATAAAAACAGTTAGCATTGATTTCATCAAACCTATTTTTTCATTTTCAAGTTACCCATCGTCTTCTCTATTATATTATATACTTAAATGAACTCGCTTTCTACGTCTGTCTGTTTATGCGCTGGTTATTTTAAGCTACGCAACGGATTTTGATAGAGTTTTCATTAACATTAGAGATTTTCTTCCGAAAGGTTTATATAAATATATATATTACATATTACATTAAATTTATAGAAAGTAGAAAAAAGTCGAACAACGCAAGTTACACTTCAGCTGGTTTAAAATTAATTGATTAAAATTTATCGAAGCATAGGTCATTGTTTGGAAAACAGTAAGACCGATTAAAATAATTGCATTGCAGTAATTTTTTATTTTCATTATTCTATTCATTTTTTCGTGTATTCTTTCTAATGACTACAGCGCTTTTGTTAAAAATGGTTACTTTTGTTTTAGTTACAATTTACAATCGATAATATTTCTTGTAATTTCATGCTGCATAATCAAGTTCACAAATATTATATCGTAGGTAATTGCTAACAGCTTCCGTATAAAGCTATCTAAAAATTAATATATTATTTAAAATCCATAAATTGTGAATTTTTGGTTTTGGCCTTTGAGTCGACTTACGGAGCTTTCAATTATGTGACAATGGACAATATTTAGGATTTTAATCATTTACTAAAAGCCTGATTCTTATTTTCAAGGCTCGTCTTTAATCCCCTAAACTCTGTAGGATCTACGACTCAATAATTTATTTCGCAAATGGGTAGAACAACAGCGTCCATTCCTCTCTAACTCGTCGTACAATAAAACCAGAAGATTTATTGTGACTTGTTTTGCTAGCGACAGACTTAGTGATGATTTTGGGTGAGAAGGTCTGTTGACAATCATGAATTCTGAAACGAAATAAAAGGCCTTCAACTATCTTAATGATTTTGGTCATTTAGTCATTGTCTTCATTTACATCAACTTGATTTTGACAGTCTCCTGGTCGTGGAATAAAACTCTCGACTAGTAATCAGGAGGTTTAAATTTTATTTCATAATTTTGTGTGGTTTCACAATCAATTCATTAAAATTAATTCAGAGTATTTAGATTACTTTCCGGAGTGGATGCATTTATAAAAATGTGAATACCATACAAGAGTCCCAACTGCTCCCAACCATCTGGAGCCTGCGGTACTGGCGCCTCCAACTAGGGTGTGTTGTCAGGCTGAAGGTAATGAAGAGGAGAATTAATAAGGAAGGTGGGGAAGTATCTAGTTATTCAGATCTCACCAAGCACGTTTACATATGATCACAATACTTTAAAGAACAATAAATAATAAAAAAAAGTAACTATCCGATACACGATCGAGCTGAAACTCGGCAGACAATGCACTCGGTGACAATGTATTCACGTACCCACAGGAGGACATATACGCATTTTTCTGAAATCGGATGACATTACAGCAGTTAATATAGGATAATAAAGATCCT
The DNA here is from genome assembly GCF_061612785.1 of Hesperophylax consimilis. Classification (NCBI taxonomy): domain Eukaryota; kingdom Metazoa; phylum Arthropoda; class Insecta; order Trichoptera; family Limnephilidae; genus Hesperophylax; species Hesperophylax consimilis. Next base: position 7,336,745 of record NC_142845.1, read on the forward strand.
ACCCAGTTGAGAACTGGCTCAGTTGTTAGCGCCGTTGACTCCAATCCCTAAGGAGGAAGGTTCAACCTTCAGTCAAACCAAATATTATTTTTTTTAAATATAAAAGTTCACAGCAGTTAAAAGCTAGTCCCGGCGGAAGAAGGTTCATTCCTCAGTCAAACCAAAAACATGTTTGTTTTTAATTACATATATTAATAAAAATAGATGTATTTATTGGCAAGACAAGAACCTAAAAACATTTTAAACTTCACAAACTTCTCGCAATACTAGAACAAGACATGCACACCATCTACTAATACCAAAAACCAACACATCCTTTGGACAAAAAACTACAGATTCCAGCCTATAAAACTATACAATTAACTTCCAACACAATATAAAACATCTAATCTTACAGAATACAAAAAACACATAAGGAACTGGCTACAATCCTTTTAATATTTAATTTTTTATATTTCACTTTTTTTTTGTTATAACTATGGAAAAATCGATTTTATATTTTAATTTTTATTGTTTCTCTGTGTAACCAACTCCACTGTATTGTTTTAGTATTATACAAAGAATCTTTGGTATTATATAACTTTACGATTCTCCACAACACAGGTGAACTCCTAGCGTGGAGGACAATATACTATACCATTGTAATACAAATATATTTAAGAATAAATAAAATAAAAAATTTAAAAAATAACTTGATTTTTAGGGGTTGATTTTAAGGGTACTTGTTCGGATTTAGTAATAAGGTCGCCCATTATTTTCTATTTATTTTATTATATAATTTGATTATATAAATGTATTTATGATACTGAACACATTTTTAAAGCGCCGTAGGTACTGTAAAACCAGTTTAATTTGGAAATTTTTCCTAAGAACAATGCGACAGTTTGCTCGGGGTTGAAACAATTTTCCGGCTTTGTTGCCAGAGTAAGGTAGGCGGCTAACAAATGATGTCCTAACTCATCCCTCGCGAACACGGCATCCCCTAATAAATACAGGACGAAACAATACGTACAGTGGACAGTGAGCTGTACCCATTAACCTCTTGATGAATTAAGCAAATAAGGAAAGCCAATTCCCCTGAAAACGTTAACATTCTATAAATTACGAGTACCTTGGACACAACGTAAAGTAAATCATCAAAGCCATTATTTCAATATTTTTCATTGATTTGTGTATTTTTCATTGATTTGTGTATTTTTCATTGATTTGTGTATTTTTCGTTGATTTGTATATTTTTCATTGATTTATGTTTAAGGTGAATAATCAGTAAATTCAAACTTTTACATGGAATGTGAAACAGCACATGAGACCCAACTGCCCCTAATAGTGTGGAGTCCGAGAGACTATAGCATCCTCAATTGGGGTATGTTGCAAGGCTAAAGGTAGAAGGGCGAGGAAGTAGATGGAGAAGATGAAGGTAGAGAATTACCTGCCTATTCAAATTTGGTCACCAAACATGGCCAAAGCCATTTCAAGCAACGTTTTAATTCCGAATGGTTGTTTTAAACCGGGACGATACTTAGAGTGTATTATAAAGATACTATATATTATTTTAAATGAATCCATTGTGAAATAACACAAAATTCATGGCCTGGATTTGAACCCGCGATGTCTGGCTTGCTAGTCGAGAGCCTTACCTTGGTTTTTTGTTTACAATGTCGCATTTTTACATTATTTACTATAGAAAAACAAATAATTAAGCTATTTATATAATTTTAAATTTTTATGAATTAAAATAATATTTTTTTTTTTATATTTTTTTTTTATTTAGTTACTTTTTAAAATAATTAGGTACATTTTTGTATGGCACATGAAATAAAATATATAAATAAAATTAAAACAGATCATTGAAGTCCTCCTCACTAGGAGATCCTGTGCTGAGGGGGACTATATATGTTAGAATACGTTTTCAGCAACTAAGATGATGTTTTAAATATATTAGTTAGTTCTTCTTCCGATATTTCCATAAGCCAAGATTTGATGTCCTTAATGTAGATATTTTTCGTTTTCCTTTGTTTGATGTTGAGAGGGAGTTTATTATATAATTTAATTGGTAAAAATTCAGAGTTTCTTTGTCCAAAAGTAGAATTACATTTAGGAATATTTAGCATGTCTGTTTGCTTGGCTCTGGTTTTATGATCGTGAGAGGGGTTTGCCTCTGGTTTATTTTTTAAGTGATGAACTAGAATATTTTTAGCATAGATTTTTTGTAAACTTGGAACATCAAACAGATTAAAAATATCAGTAGTTGGCGTCCTTACGGGGAGCTTTAATATGGTCTTTATGATCCAATTTTGAGTTTTCTTTAGTAGTTTAATATGGTTTGATGATGCTGAGCCCCATCCTATTATTCCATATTCCAGTAGAGAGTGGCATAGCGCATAATATACTCTCTTTAGATCTGTAGTTGACAAGATATTTCGTAATTTTTTGAAGAAATAGATGAGTTTTGTTAGCTTTTTTGAGGTTCCTTCGATGTGTGCATCCCAATGAAGTTTGTCGTCAATTACGATCCCAAGATATTTAATTGTTTTAGTTTGGACTATATGCGGGCAAGAACATTGCGGATATTTATTTAGACATTCATGTAATTTGAGTGTATGCTCATTCGTTGGTTGACCTCTGTTGGTTTTAGAGAAAGTTAGATATTTAGTTTTACTCACATTTAATGTAAGGGAGTTTGCTATTAACCAGTTTTGGAGTACAGTCAGACCTTGCTCCGCTTTTTTATGTGTGCTTGTCCAATTTTGTTCATAGAATATAATGACAGTGTCATCTGCAAAGCTCATTATGTCTCCTTCAATGGGAAGACTCATAAGGTCATTAATATAAATGAGAAATAGTATTGGACCCAATACGCTTCCTTGAGGGACACCGTACTTGATTGATAGTGTTTTGCTACTTTTATTACCAATTTGTACATACTGCTCTCTTCCAGTTAAGTAACTTTTAATTAGATTTAGAGTTGTTTGTGTTATTCCATTTTTTTTTAATTTAAAAAATAGTATTTCATGGTCAATTGTATCAAAAGCTTTTTGAAGGTCAATAAAAACTGCCAAGCATTTTTTACCTTCATCCAGTTTTTTTATAATTGTATTTGTTACTTTAGCTATAGCATCACCAGTACCCAGGTTTTCCCTAAAACCGTATTGTGTCGTTGATAATATTTTATTTTCATCCAAAAATTTAACCATTTGTTTTTTTATTACTTTTTCCAATATTTTCGATAGTGTAGGTAATAGACTAATTGGTCGATAGTTAGATATATCATTTTTGGGACCGCTTTTGTATATTGGAATAATCGTAGCAACTTTAAGACGTGTGGGAAAAATACCTTTTCTTATTGAAAGATTTACAAGGTACGTCAGTGGGTAGATTAGCTCATTTAGTAGATATTTAATTGCTCTGTTTGATATCAGTTCATTTCCCGATGAGGTATTTGTGTTTAGGGAGGCTATGGTATTTCTTATATCTTCACTTGTTATCTTGACTATGTTAAGGGAGTTTTCTTGATTGACATTTTCATTCCATACTGTTTTTTCGGCAGTAAATGAAGATTGTTTGATTTTATTCGCTAAGTTCGAGCCTATATTGCAAAAATAGTTGTTTGCAAAGTTGAGAATTTTTTCTGGATGTTCTGCAAAAGATGTTGGTATCCTGTCAATGTTTAATTCTTTAATGTTTTTAACATTGTGCGAGGCTTTAGCGTTTGTAATTTCGTTTATAATCTGCCAGAATTTCCGGGAATCATTATTACATTCCTCGATTTTCTTTTTATAGAATGCTTCTTTAGCATAACGGATTACATTTTTACAAATGTTACGATATCTTTTGTAGAAGCGATGTAAATGGATATCATAGGGGTGGTTTCTTACTTTTCTGTGGAGTTCGTCTCTTTTCCTGATTGAGTTGATAATGTTCTGACTAATCCAGGGTTTAATATGAATATTTTTATGAGATATCTTTTTTTCTGTCGTTATGGTGTTTGATAGAATAATGTTCTGAGTAAAGTCAATAAAATAATTCCAAGCAGCATCAGTATCATCATTGCCAAGAAGGTTTGACCAGTCAGCAATTTGTAACTCGATTTTAACGTTTTCCCAGTTTGTTTCAGACTTTGCTATGACAGATTTCTTTTTTTGATTTATAGATGTATTTTTATTATTAATAGATAGAAGTATTGTGTAGTGATCAGTCAGTGTAGAAGGGTAAATAATGGTTTGAGTTAATTTATCAGTTTTACTAAAAATATGATCAATGCATGATTTGCTTTCATTCCATACTCGTGTAGGTTCATCAACCAGGCTTTTAAAACCATGGTGAGCTAGTGTATGTATGTAATCATATTTTTTTGGATTTCCATTTTCCAGGATATCAATATTTATATCTCTATTTATAATATAAATATTTTCATTACTTATTTCCGAATACTTATTTAACTTATAACGGACTGGTGTCACCTTGCAACGAGTATCTTCAGACAAATTTAAGTACTCTAGTCTAGGGTAATTACGAGGATAACATCTACATCTGGGATGATAAACATTGGTTCGAATCGAATGTTTTTGATATCTAATATTATATATCTTCTGTAAATTTAGCTTAACTTATATATATAGGAGTGGCTGGTGGGGCTACTTCCAGATTTGCCTTCAAAATGTCACTATCTAACAATTTCAAAAAATCACTCCCATATCCTTTTCCCAAACCTTAAAGCAGAAAAAAACCCATGAAACCCCAGTTAGTAGTAATACATGAAACAATAACTTTGTTAGCATCTTTAATTTTTTCCAAACTTATTGCCATTCGAAGAAACTACGGTAAGAAACCTTATCAGCAAAACGTACAAAGATAAAATTTATGTAAACAATTCAATCATTCAAGTAGAGAATTCCAGCGACATATGATGAATTTTTCAGAATCTGCCCTTATTAGTCATCTATGAATCCATTTGTATGTTTTACCACATTACGAAAGATTTTTTCAAATATTTATATTGTATCAAAATATTAAATTTTGAAAACAACACGAAAAAAGCTATTATAGCCTGAAAGTTTCCGAAAATGCGGATGATTGCGTGTGTTTTTTACTAAAAACACTTTTTTTTTTAAAGTTATTTTTTTAATTTTAATATCTAATATTACATCACAAAGTGTCTACCAAAATACATATTAAACATTTCAAAAACTAAATATTTGACAGTGTTTCGTTACGTCATTGGTGACAGGTAAATATAATTTTGTCAAGTTTTAAAATTAACTTTGTCATCAATTTGTCCTGAGGTCTCTAAAAATGTTAAAAAATATACCCTTAAATTATATTAATTTTGGCAACAAATTGATATTCACATAGAGTAAAAGTTGCCCCACTTGCCCATTCACGTGGCGATATTAATGCAGCCGACTGTTGACATCATTACATACTGAAGGATGTTGATAGGCAGATTGAACCGCTCCGAGCAGCGATTTGCCAACAACAAATTAGCACGTTTAGCAGCATGCAGATAGCGTGATGAATGTTCAATACGGGTTAATTAAGGTTCTGAAAGTCATTTGGGAAGATTGACACAGTCGCGTTTCCATTGTGGTTTGATTCCAGATCAGTAACTACTGAGTACACACTTGTATGCCTGTAACAAATTATGCTTTAAATAAAAATTATTAAACATAAATCCCTTTTTTCTTACTTAATTCATCTTTCGTTGATCTATATGTTATAGTGGCAAGTTTATTGACTGTAGATTTTGGACCCAGATATCTAGACAAATATATTTCAAAGTTTATGAAATGTGATTTGTTTTAATATTAAAATTCAAAATTACACATCTGCCCTGATGATGGACACTGCAATGCTGTCCAAAACGTTGGCTAAAGAAGAAGGAAGCGCAAAAATGACTCGGGCCAACATCATCAATAAATGAAGTATGGAATAAAAAAAAAGATTATGTACCTGTGATGCCTTTGGCCGTGAATCAAAATCATTTGATTTATCTTTGTTTAGTGACCAAATTTGAAAAGTCAGACCCCTTATTTATTATCACTTCCTCTATCATATCTCCTTAGCATCCCTTAAATTCTTGGTCCTCCCTCAGAACTTTCCTCTTTTCCCCATGAGGATACCATAGTTCCACTAGCTTTATACAGTCGGAACTCTTGTACGGTATCACATATCTACAACGATGCATTACAATTATCAGTTTTCATGCTACGTATTCATTGCAATCACAAATCAGCGACTATATTTGAATAACTACAGAAAAAAATACTACAGTCTCCACGTTTTTTTAATAAAATTATTTAGCTTTTATGCGCAGTTACTCACATTAACACGAAGAAATTATTTATGTAGGGTCGTAGTGTTAGTAGCCCTATAATTTTGTACAGGTACTCAGTAATTAACTTAATTAGGAAGAATAATTACATAAAAGGTTTTGTCTTCTCAGAAACAGCTCGTCGATTTTTTCATTATCATAAAACAAGTAATAAAATGATTACTAAATTCGTTGTAGATACACGCCTTTTTATAAAAGGCACTAAAAGTGTTAGCAAATTGGTCTGTTCACAACTTAAAATAATGAATTTCGGGTTTGTAAAGAAAAAAATCTTTTAATTAAATTTCTTCCAATCAAATTAAGATTCGAAGTGTATTGAAAAAGCGGAATTATTTAATTAATGAAGCTTCTTGATTACAAAAGAAATAATTCAGAGGTAATAATTAGGAAAATGACAATTCAAAAAATATTTTTTTGCATTATATATAATTTTCTAACGTGAGTTGTCAAGCCTTTTACATTAGATAAATAATTATTAACATCAAAACATAATGTTTTAGGAACGATTTAAGATTTTCATGGCTAAATGCATTATCGCCATTAATTTTTGGGTTATTATACCATATTACGTTTTTTCTTTATTTAACCAACGTTTCGAACAGCATTACATCATTAGGGCAAACGCCTTATGTTTATTTTTTTAAGCTTCGGTGGGATTTGAACTAGTAACCTTCTGACGAAATATAAGCTTCTTATACAATTACACTAGATAGGCGTTACAACACATCATATAACCTATGTAGTGTGAACACTAATTATTCATCAGTTGAATAAAATGGTAGGTACCCATTGAAGCACTTTTTATTTAATGATTTGTGATTAAATTATTTCGCTTAATAATTTTGTAACTTTGATTAAAACCGTTTAATTATTCAGAAGGGGGGTAGCTAATTAATAAACAAATAATTTGCAGCAACTATGATAATACCAACCTTTTGCAGCGCAACCTAGAACCTTCGAGGCTTCTTGTACGAGCAGCACGCATTACACCTGAAAGCTTCTAGACTCGCGACGAAAGACGACTGCAGTTCCCAATATTGTGGCAGTTCTACTAATGCGCGTGCCCATATATAAACTCCGCTGCGTTCACAGTCAGTTTAGTACCCAACAACTCACCGCGACTTGGGACACTCGCATCTCCAGACTAGCACACCGTTCAGCCTTTGCCCGCGTGGGATCGAGGATTGAGCCACATTTTACTGGGGGACTAGAAACGTGATCAACACCAGAATCGGGTCTCCGTCTGCTGCGCGTCAAGCACGCATCCACATCCCAATGTGATGTGACCTACGTGCATCCCATCGTAGTGCATACCAAAACAAAACGTCATCAGATGCTTTCGCCTTCGTATCCACATCTCGCCGTGATGTGACCTACTTGTTAAGCATCCCATCGTGATAGATACACACAACTGCACTGTCTACATAAAAGACACTGTGATCCCTACTAACATCTTTCATTTTTTTCTATCTACCGTTACCCACAAATCGAATATCATATATCCTAATTTAAAAAAAAAAACTATGAGTGGGATTACACGAAATATCAATAATGATTCCATGATAACTCAACACAGTGACAATTCAACACACCATTAAAAAGTGATATAAAGTCATTAGAAACGATGAAAAAAATTTAAACCCAACCTAACCTACTTAACCCAGTTAATAAAGTTTTTGTTTCATCACTTTCCATGACATTATAAAACTTTTTAAAGATGTGATGAACTATCATTTTGATGATTTATCCGGTCACCATCAATAATATACCATCGTTCGTATTGTGAATGTCAAGCTTGTTAGTAGTAAACATCTGATAGTATTAATGTCCCAGCGTCTGGACGATGTAGGCCCTCTAATTGGTCAAATTAAAATTGTGTGATTCTGATAAATTCTGCATAGGGGGTCTGCAGGCAAAAAATACCAATCTGCCCCTCAATTTTAAGCAACCGTAAGGTTCATTTCGGTTTGCAGGCGACTGGATACAAAAAAAACCAAGACATTAAAAATTAAGACACGATTTCATACTGAAAAAGAATCGCCACATGTAATACGATATTTCTTCAAAAATATCGTTTCTGCTCATACAATTTTTGGATAATATTGAAGAAAATATGTTTTAGAAAGTTCTTAATCCATTGGATAAATTACATTACAGTGAAAATTATCCACAATTACGTGATTACGTTTGACGTTTGACGAAAAAAGTACGCGCTCATTCAATATGGCCGCGGCAATAGCTGGCCGTCAGAGTGCACCTCTGGCGGTGTAATAACTAACCAAATAACTGGCGCGAATATTTAAATATGCAAAAATATTTGACCATTAAGCGTTTCATAAGAAGATTTCTTCTGGAAGTTTATTTAAAATTTGGAATGGCATTTTTAATTATAATTTTCAATTTTTTTTTGCCTATTAATTATATCTGATTTTATATTTACATGTTTTCTAATTTCTAAAATTTAAAAATTATTTATTTGCGATGCCTTAATCCAGATTGTTTATTTATATCTTAAGAAATAGGGTAAAAATACCGTTTGAAGAGAATATGTTTAATTTTTTTATTTAGTATTTCAACTATCAATTTATTAGAATAAGCGTTATTAAATGTTATTTGTCTTATGAATATATTGTTTTATGGTTACATGCTATTTTTTTTCAGGTCTTAAAATACTTCACACAGGATATAAAGCATCGCAAATAAATAATTTAGAAATTTTAGAAATAAGAGAACATGTTTATAAAAGCAGATATAATTAACAAGAATTTTTTTAATAAAATATCTTTTAAATATTTTCCCACTTAACTGGACTTTCATATTGTAATTCCTAATTCTTATAAACCCAGCCTACTCTTACCCCTCCCCCCTCCTTCTACTTGTTTTTTCCAATTGTAATCGATATTTAATTTTTGACTTCGGTGTATACTTCGTTCATGAAACATGTATTGGTTGTATATAATAAAGTTTAATCGGATAACATTATTTTATGTATTTTCGTTGTGTATCAATGCACACGTACATAATAAAATGTAAACATTATATTTATTTATTAATTGGACAATTTGCATAGCGCCGCTTTTGTGAGATATCACCTCAGGGGTGTAATATTGTAATAATCTACCTTTATATATAGATTTTTACTCTCCTGATGAAGGTGTATATAAAATCTAACTTTAAATTTTATTAGATACAGTAACAGTTTTAGGTAAAGAATTACCACTAGTTGGAGTAAAATTCACACCTTTTAATTAAACCGACTGCTAATCTCATCGCACAATTACCCTCCTTGTATTCATAAACACGGGTACAATTAATCAACATGTAAAAATCTATTATTTAAGTCAACTTTGTTATAACTATATTTAATTGTGACAAACTATACGATATTGATTCAACTTATAGACATTGACGGTTGTAACACATATTTAAGCACTGCAAGTCTCCTATGAGCTAATTATATCAGGTACGATACCAGTTAATATCAGTTGTAGACAATAATAGTAGTCAATAATAGTGTTACATTTGAAATAATCCATCACAAATACGTAAAATTTCATTTATTTAAACAACTGTCATTCTTATTATGCGTAAATTTAGCATATTATTATACATTAACTCCTTCCTGTTCCGTGTTTTAACTATATATACTGACCCTCTCTCTGTGAATGACCTGATATCTATCTATTATGTAACTGTTGTTAATATCACTTAAAGTGGGCAAATTCTAAGTAAGTGCCGCCCGCAGGGCCTAGCAGAAAAAAACCCGCGGAGCGGGTTTTTAACTGCTAGTTTTAAATATAATGCGCTACAATATTTATCTTTAATATAAATAAATGAATATTTTGTAAATGCTAATAAAACAAAGATAGGTGTATTGTTATCCATAAAAAATAGACTCAAATCAAGAAAACTCAAGTGCATACATACACACCTTAAACAATTATTCATCATGGTGTCAACCAAAAGTGAAAAAATCATCATTGGCTGTATCTACATTCCCCCATCTTCCGACGCCCAAGTATACAAGGACCACTACTTCGAAATCGAAAGAATCAGAAGGAAATTTCCTGCCGCCACCATGATTATGACAGGAGACTACAATCTGCCAAATGTCATATGGGACATAGATAACAATAAAACTTCTACGACGGACAACATCAACCATGGTTCTCATGAGATAATCGAGATATCCAATTTTCTAAATCTACGACAGTTAAACTATATACTCAATATTAATTCTCGTCTTCTCGACCTAGTTTTTTCAAATTCTTTATTTGTTAAAGTATTCGCATCTATTGAATCTATACTCCCAGTAGACAAATATCACCAGCCTCTACTGATCGAATGCAACAGTTCAATTTAAAAATAAATCCATCGGCATCAACAAAATTGAACTTCTTCAAAGCCGATTATAATCAAATCACTAATCTTTTATCTTCAACTGACTGGAACTTCTTGGACTCTGAAGAAAACATAAATGAAATGGTAGATAAATTTTACTCAATTTTAAATAAATCTATTGATTCGCTTGTACCTGTCTCAAAAATGTATGTACATAACTATCCAAAGTGGTTCAGTAACGATCCCATTAAAATAATTAGAGACAAAAAAATAGCTCATAAAATCTACAAATCAACACGCGATCCTATTGATTACGCTAAATTTAATGAACTCAGAAAGTCAACCAAAAAAATGTCCAAGCAATGTTATAAAAAGTGCATCGACAACTGTGAAGAATTAGCTCTTGCCAACCCCCATAACATCTTTAAATTTTCAAAACTACTCAACAACAATGACTCTGGTATTCCCTCTAACATGTATTTAGATAAAAAAAAACGGCCGATAATTCCCAAGAAGTTGTTAATCTGTCGAATTCTTCAGTAAAATCTATGCTTCTACAAACAACTCACCAATGCTCAACGCCACAACACCTAATAATAATAACATCGATTTCAATCAATGCATATTTGAAGAACGTGATATAAGAATAAAATTAAAATCCCTTGACCTTAACAAATCGGCTGGTCCTGATAACATTCCACAAATCTTCTTATCGAAATGCTCATCAGTATTGACTTATCCTCTAACTAAACTTTTTAATTTGTCCATAAAAACTGCAATTTTTCGGATAAAATGGAAAACAAGCTTTCTGTCTCCAATATTCAAGAAAGGTGATAAATCTGATATATCCAACTATAGACCTATCTGTATCCAGTCGTCAATCCCGAAAATACTTGAATCTGTCCTGCTCTCTAAACTCTCGCCTGAAATCAATAAAGTAATTTCACATCGACAACACGGTTTCATAGCAAAAAGATCTACTCTTACAAACTTAATGATATATCAGGAATATATAACTAATTCCATGAACAATTGTCTTTAAACAGACGTAGTGTACACAGACTTTAGTAAGGCTTTCGACAAAGTCTCGCATAAAATTCTTTTAAACAAACTAAGATCCCTAGGTATAACTGGGCATATTTTAAAATGGTTCGAAAGCTACCTATCACAAAAGAAAAATACCAGTAAAAATCAATTCACATTTTTCACATCACTTTGAAATCTTCACCGGAGTCCCACAGGGGTCACATCTGGGCCCAGTGTTATTTTCCTTGTTTATAAACGACATAACTTCTATCTTCGATGGAGTTATGATACTTTTATTTGCGGACGATTTAAAAATTTACAAAACAATAACTAATCATAATGACTGTAGCGTATTGCAATCAAATCTTGTGAGGCTACAAGAGTGGTGCACCCTTAATGAACTGTTTCTCAACATTGAAAAATGTCAATCAATAACTTTTACCCGAATCAAAAATCCCATTAAATATCAATTTAGCATCAACAACAATGTCCTAAAAAGAGTCGAACAAATTAAGGACCTTGGTATATTATTTGACAGTAAATTAACTTTTGTTCCTCATATAAATGAAATAACCAACAAGGCCATAAAATGCCTGGGGTTCATTCTGAGGACGATAAAAGGATTTAAAACAATTAATTCCTTCAAATTGCTTTATATTGGGTTGGTAAGAAGTAATTTGGAGTACAACTCAACAATCTGGGCTCCATTTTATAAGACTCATCAGCAAAAAATCGAAAGAGTACAACATAATTTTCTAAGGTTTATTAATTACAAACTTGGAATACCAATCGAAGAACTTAATTACACATGTCTAATGGAATTACTAAACCTAAGCGATTTAACTACAAGACGCACAGTGAGTGACTTAGTTTGCCTTTTCAATATATCAAATGGCAACCTGGACGCCCTCGATTTAACGAGCTTAGTTAATTTGCGTATACCTACCCGTGATACCCGTTTAAATGCTCTATATTTTGTCACCAAATCTACCAATAATTACTTCGTAAACTCTCCAATTCAAAGGCTTCATACACTTGGAAACAAATATAGTTCAATCGATGTCTATCATTTCCAATCGGTTTCCAAATTTAAAACCAAAATATTAGAACTTTTAAATTAAAACGATAAAAATCTAGCTATTGCACTTCTTATTGAATTATTTTCTCAAGATTGACAAAACAGGCTTATACCTACAAACTATCATGTTTAGATTTGCTTTGTGCTTGGTTTTATATGTCTAAAGGTGAATGTTATATTATTGCTTTACTATTCTATATCTATAATCTTCACAATATTTTTTTATATAAACTATGTAAAATGGCTGACCGATCGCCCTCGATTTAGCAGGCCACTACAACCAGTCAAACGCAGTATTTTTGTTAACAATAATACCAATAATTATTTCGTTAGCTTTCTAACTCAAAGGCCTCATACACTATGTGTCGTATTGTATCTTGTTACTGCTGCCAAACTTTACATTATTTATTAACTAATTTAAGTCTGTATAACTTAGGAGTAGGAATATTCCTATTTTTGTACTATTTACTTGCTGTTATAATATGTCAAATGGATATGGTTATATGTATTTTTACTATTACTTTTGTGAACTTGCAATCTTCAGAATATTACTTTTTATAAACTATGTATGTAAAAGCCCAATGGGCGTATAAATAAATAATAATAAAAACAGTTCTTACATGTTTAGCGGATTTAGAAAAAAAACCTTTCTTCTTCAATACAAACGTTTATTTATTATTTTTGAGTTTAACGTTTTCGTTAAGTTTATTTTCTTTTAGGCAAACCACAACATACATAAAAATACTGTTTACAAAACATGAAAATACTAATATTTTCTTGTAAAAACTCCTCATAAAATGAAACAAATTTTCAAAACAAATAATGGAACAAAGTCCACAATATTGACTAGTATACACAATATTTGAAGAATAACGTTTCAGTCCAAAATACATTTAGCTCAAATAACATTCTTTAATGAAGATTTTTTCGCTTGCCCACCTAATTCCCTGGTAAATAAAATTGCGTAAATATTCGCCCTGGCAAAATATTTATGCAGGGCAATCGGAAGGGGTGGCAGAAACCTTATTAATTATTAAATAGGGAGAGGGAGCGTTCACCAACATTGGGGGAACCATTTTAGCCTGGGAACTTAATATAGGTTCGGTCAACGCGCATAATTATATATATGAACGTAACGTTATTTCGTGGTAACACGCAAACGATGCTTCGTAGCAGAAGAAATTCGCGATACAAATAGGCAGGCTTTGATGCAATTAAAGTAAAGTTATACCGCGGATAGCTCCATTATTATCTCTCCCCTATCACTTTTTATGTTTACTTTGTTTCCTCTCGGAAATAATGATTTATTTATTATTACCATGCATTCTCAAAGTACCCAAAAGCCACTTACGTAACGTGTGTATTTCTTCTTTCTCCTTGTAATAGTTTGTGTTTACATGTAGTGAATAGTTTATATTGCATCACTTAAATGTGTGAAGTGTTAACCTCGATATATACTATTATCCTAGTGAGGTTAATTATTAGGTTTTGTTTTTTTCTATAAAAAATATATTTTATTTTTTTTGATGAATGTTTCCTTTGAAATTTCCCGCTAAATGCGTTATTTGTGAAGAAAAAATCTTATTGTAATGGTGCCTTACCAACAGTGGTGACCAGCGTGAGGGCGTACAGCAGGCTTCCAGGAAGACCCCACTGCGGGTCACGGTCCGCGCGCGCCCCCGCCACCACGGCGCGCTCAAACCTCCGCAGCTGCGCGTGCACCAGGCGAGTCCAGTTGCGCTCGTACAAGACATTCAGGCGCTCTGAAACAAACAGATATGCTTTTTTATTAACAGTTATTTATGGTCGAATGGCGCGCAATCACTGCGAAACAAACATATTTCGTTAGGTTTTGTCTTTTTTATGTTTGATAAAAACCATAAACGGGTAAAAAAATTTCTAGAACATTGTAGTTTTTTAAAAATGCTCTTTAAAAACTACGCTTGATTTCAAGATAAATATTTAACGGAGACAACTAAGTTTAAGTAAACATGCACAAAATAGATTTATAGGGCGTTAGTTTGGACTATTTTGATAATTTATGCTTATTATCTATCTTTCAAACATAACTTTGATTGAGAAAAAATTTAACTTTAATGCATATTTTACCATCTTTCACGGCATAAATAGTTATTTCTTATTGGTAGCCACTAAGTGGAAACTAAATGTTTTTTTTTCGTATTTTATCATATTTATTTACATCATTTTAAAATACGAACTAAAATTTATTAAAGCCATGAAAACTTCTGATGTATGAATGTGAATGAGACAAGGAGTGCGTGCTGGCCGAGTTGCTTGGCGGTTCGTCCTCTCTGCCTACCCCTGCGGAGAAATGGCGTGATGGTTAGTTAGTTAAAACTTGATACCTACTCAAACAAAATTTAAGCGTCAGAATGCATCGCGTATTATGTGCACAGATGAGTCGAAGCAATGAGGACCCATTTGAAATGGCTCTAGCCGTGATGAGCTAGTTGTCACTTTTATTAGGTCCCGATCACATCGCCTCTGTCACATTTTTCAACGTCACGTTTAGGGTTGGTATTTGTCAGCTTTCAGATAGTATCTACCCCTAGGCCAGCATCCCTCTTGAGCTGTTCCAGGGTGGTAATCTATGCAACATTAGTCAACATTACGGTAGCATACTTTGAGGCTGTTCTTTTATGAGCCTTTCTGAAGTTATACCATAACCATAAAACTTGAATGCACAAGTTGATGGGGTGCAAATGGTTGTTTGAAGTGTAATTTTTACACGGGTCTTATCGTTCTATTAACAAAATCTCTTTTACAAAAACCGATATTTTTGGAATTTTCCGACTTGGGTAGAATTTTTAAAGGCGTTATTTGAAAGGAATTGATAAGATTTTTATAAAGAACTGTATTTAAATATATACAATTCATACACCAGTATGTAGTCGTAATAATCAGAGCAAGTGCTGTTTTTCATACTCAATATTGGGGAACGTTTTTAATGCATTTAATGCTGCGTATCAAAGTGAGAAAAAAGCGCGAGCTGAGCCACGAATTATGGGAAAGAAACAGAGTTAAATTTTTCTCTTTTCTTTTTTCATTATTTTTTCTAAATGTTTTTTTTTTTAAATCAACTACATATGTATGCCGGTCAGTGGCTGAGTTGGCATCGCTTCACGGTTCCACCCAGCGTAGCACAATGTTTCGTTACGCACAAGCTAGATGGTAAAAAAAAAACCAATCAAGTACTTAAGTATAATCAAGTTACCTATCTGTGGCATAGACTAAATTAGACTAGACACGGCATATTCATTTAAAAATAACCCCAACACAATTTTGGTTTGGTTCACGAGCACATTTATGAAAAGGCCCACACATTTGTGTCGCAATGCGAAATGGGCACTGTGCATTGCGTTTTACCTTTTGTTGGTCTAGTCTAGAGTAAGCTATTTTGCTTCTCAGCTATGCTGGGCAAGTTCATTTTTTCAATCACAAAAATAACCCAGTTCCAAATATTTAAATTTGAATTATGTCCATATTACAACACCTCTGACAACAAATTCTCCGTGGTTTCGCTTACGAGTTTGAACGCTTGTACAAGGAGTTAAAACAGTTGGGTTATTAAGTTCATCTCCATATTTGTGACGTGCGCTACGTGGCGTTATTTTTAAAATGAATTTAACTAGACAGGGCTAATCTAGTATAATACATCACATAAATGATCTGAGGGGTATCTTTAACACTAATATATCGAAAATTATGTATTAAAAAACAATATAATTTATTATTTTATAAGCAATAATTATTAGCCTGAAACACTCACCCACATTGAAAAATCTGATAAAAGATACATGACGCCAACGGGACAATAATTGTTACCCTTTGTGCTATGCATAAAAAATCTTGTCTTAAAACATTAGCTTACCAAAAAAATTATAATTAATATAATTTATGTTTTCAAAATTACTGTTCAGCAAAAAAATATATAATTTTTAATTTTATTACATATTTTACCAATCTAATACTTTATGTCGTTTTTGGATTTGGTCATTGTATCTATTGGTCTAATCGTAGCTGGTATTGAATTGCAAAGTTTGCAAGCTATGCATTTTTATTTAATTTTTTTTATTTAGATACAATATTTTTTTACATTTCATAGTTATCCAGTAATGTTGGCCTCACGGGTGGCTTACCCATGCTTAAAATACCTTTGTCCATGTGGATTTAGCAAAAAGAGTTTGGAGAAGTTCTTTGTCTTTGACTTGGGTTTTGTGTATAAAATTTGTTGATTTGTGTAGTGTTTTGTTGTTTTGGTGCAAGCAACCAGAATGGTTCTTACAAAGAGCTGCTTTATATACATAACATTGATAGTAGTGAATATCATATCATTGCTAATAAAAAGAGAAAGTGCTTTCATGATGGGATCTTTTGTGCTTTCATGATGGGATCGAGTTATGAAGAGTCTGTTGTGGCTTGTATGGGGCGAATTGCACTGCGTCGTGAGTTCAATTCCTCGGCTGGCTAAGTCCTCCATCACGAAAAAGGCAATATTTTCTGCTTAATGCGTTGGTAGTAGAAGATTTTCAAATATTGTTATTACAGGTTATTATTAAACCGAGAATATTTGCCTTTCTTTAAAATAAAAATCCGCGAATTAATAAATTCATTTGCGCATCTTCGGGTTTTGGTCAGATAAACCAAAAACTTAATTTCTTTATTTACTTCTTTTGTTTTTTGCTTAAAAAGACCAGCAGGGCGATTTATATTGCCAAATTAGCAGAATTATACATTTCGAATAAAAGATAAAGAGTTTCGCGAGTCAGAATTATTACACTTAGTCACGGAAGTAATTCGTAAAAGCAAAGTTGCATTGAAAGTTAGAATAAAACTACTGCATCGCAAAAAATATAAATTAATCTTTGTACGTTTTAAAGAAAATAAAAACGTCTTAGAAAAACAATACCTTCTCAGAAAAAACGTAATCTTCAAATACCTAAGGAGTTATCTCATAATTAAAGTTCCTCGGTACAAATTTACGAATAATAGAAGGTTTTTCTTGATATTTCCTCTGACACTTAACAAATATGCAGATGCTTACCTTAAATGTGGTGTTAAGGGCCCACAGGAAGAAAGGATAAGATATACAAAGGGACGGAAAAAAGGTTTAATTAATTGAAATGGGCGGTGTCCCTTGAGCATTAAATAACTGCTTTTGTCTGTTTTGTTCTTGATCTCGCATTCTAATTGAAGCTACACAAAACACAAAACACGATACAATTCCCTAGAATAATGTGAAGCTGAAATAATTTAATAATTAGCCACATGCAAAATGGGCGCAAAAAGTCATTTTTAGATTGCGTTTGACTTTAGGTCATTATTTTTCGCCTTCGGAGGGATTGTGTCACATTTTCCTTTATTTAGTGAATAAGAATTTCTGTGATCTTATAAAATATAAGAACTCTTGATTTTTGCCAAATCAGTTTCAATTTTTTTAATAATAAAATATTATATTATATATAGGTACTTCATTGCTTATCTAAATTCTTCACACAACTGATTTAAACTTTACAAATGACACTTGAATTCAAAGCAAACTTGTAAGCCAGATTACAAGCAGGATTAACTAACAATTAATTAACTGACAACCGAAAATAGAATGTTTGATTATATTTTTGACAGCCTCCGTGGTCGAGGGGTTAGGTTCTTGACTAGTAAGCGAGAGGTCAAGGGTTCAAATCAAGTTTTAATTGGTTCATTTAATAATAAATACAAATAACTCTTTAAATAATATATAGTAGATTCGTAGTAGGTTCCGGAGTGGAGGTTATTCTCATTATCGCCCTGGTGCAAGACGACCATTCATAATTGAAACTTTGCTTGAAATGGCTTAGGCTGTGTTTGATGACCAGATCTGAATAGTCGTTTACTTTCCCCTTCCTCTTTCCCATCTTCTTCTCCTCCCCTCTACAAACCTAAATTAGGGAAGCAATAGCCTCACTGGCTTAGGAACAGTTAAAAAATCTTATGTTGTACGGTATTATTAAACCAACTATTTTAGTTTCTAATACTATGATTCCCAATGTGACACCAATTCGTCCAAAAAGATGAGAAATTCTAAGACAGAATAACATTTTTGGAAGGTTTTTCAGGACCACTTTATTTCACGTACGAATATATATAATACGTGATTCTTGACGTGTTGCACTTTGTTTTGTTTCTTTCTCTCTCCTTTTCTATCCTCTGTTTTTATACTTGAGCATTATTTATTTTTACCAATGTATTAGTGGATAAGTACCTTCTTCTAAATTCTTCCCTTGGCTCAGTGCTTATGTGTATTTCCCTGTCTGTTTCATTTTTGTTTCTTCTTGTTTTCTCTACTTATCCTCT
This sequence comes from Hesperophylax consimilis, assembly GCF_061612785.1. Lineage (NCBI taxonomy): Eukaryota > Metazoa > Arthropoda > Insecta > Trichoptera > Limnephilidae > Hesperophylax > Hesperophylax consimilis. The sequence continues at coordinate 7,355,875 of NC_142845.1, forward strand.
ATCTATGCGTGTACTGTTCTGTAAGTGACACTTATAATTATGATATTTTTCGTCGAGAGTCATTGCTTCAATAAGGTAATTTGGGTCTCTATCTTGTAATAGTTTAAAAGACTCAGTACTCACTTTATATATCCTTGCACATCGTCTGCATCTGTTTCTCCAGATTTGTTTGTTACATCTCGTAGCTATACCAATGGTTAGTTAACAAATGGTTTAAAATCAAAGTTTAAATATAGACCACCTTCCAAATGACTAATGTGGAAACAGTTTCCCCACTACAACGACCTTAAAAATTTAAATAATATAACAATTAGGTAAACGTTACATTGTAGAAATAATAACAATAGATTGACTATAAGTGGCTTCACTACAGTTTGATAACGCTTTTGAAAGGGAAAACACAAAAATTACACAGCAGAACTTGCTTATAAATATATAAACTCTTTCGGTTAAAACTTGGCAGTTCAAGAGAGAAATCCACATAAATGACGATGATTGTGCTAGTACTACCTTCAAGATCGTTAAATCGGGTGTGTAAAGAACAAGTAAACGTCAGTAACAATTCAGAAAAGATCGCATTTCCCGAACCTCTGTTTGATCCGGGATACTTTGAATTGCTAAGCTTCCCATCAAACGGGATGCTTCCCGGAAGGATTGATTGACTTTCCTTTCTAGCCGGGTTCGGGTCAGGGGGGGCAGAGGGTATAAAAGCATATAAAAATATTTCAAAGAATAAATGATGATTTCGCACTCTCGATCACTGTAACAAAGCATTGTATGAATAGAGTGGTCTCTTGTCACATGGTAAAGTAAATACGGTGAACCTTTCTCAGCAACCCTCAGAAACCTATCGTACCCATAATGAAGTCACAATGCAAGTCACAGGAATCAAGTCAATTTTCCAAAGATTTAAAACCATCGGTATTTACTCAAAAGTCTCTCTTCATAATTTTACATGTATTTTCAGGGAGCTGGAAATGGAAATCGCCGCTGTCAAATTCTCTAAGCCTGGAGTGATTTATTGAAAGTTGGGGATAAAGCTCCGGCTCGTGGCAGCGGCCGGCCTAACAGGCTATTGTGGGACGGTGGTTTACGCATACACTCTCTTTCGACTTGTTGAAGGGAAACACAGCCATCAAAACCACTTCTGTATGGAAATCTCGGGAAAGGAATATATCATCACTTCAGCGTATCGAATTTTGAATAAATATGTATCAATATAATATTGTAACCGGGTAAAGAATTGACGTCCAAGAATGAGATGTCCATAATAAGTCGCAAAAAATCAAATATATTTAGTTTAAATAAAGGTATGTAGGTACTCCGTGATTTATTAAAACAAAGATTATAAGCTCTTTTACACTTCAAAAAATACCATATATTTTTGTATATTGTAACGTCTTACTAAAAAATGGGTATGTATAATTTGTTATGTATTACAAAATCTACCTTAAGTTTTTCCCTCATATGCAGAAAAATGATTTTTGAATTGTGCCTAACACAGTGACAATTCAACACACTTTTAAAAAGTGCTATAAAGTCGTAATATATAATTAGAAACGTTGAAAAAAACATCTTTAAACCTAACCTAACCTAACTTATCTTCTTAACCAAGTTAATAAAGTTTTTGTTTCATCACTTACCATGACTTTATATAACTTTTTAAAGATGTGATGAATTATCATTTTGATTAGTTATCCGGTTACCATAATAAATACGTAGTATGTATAAATTTAAATTATTATAGACCTACATTTCTTGTCTGAAACATTGCGTAAATTGTCGAAAAGATTGTAAAAAAATCAACTCACGTATCATATTGAAAATAATAAATCACTTAGTCCTAGCCAATTTGGATCTAGAGAAAAACTAGGTAGATGCCATTGCAGAAATAACTTCAACTATATACCATGCATTGGATACAAAAAATGCCTTTGCTTTTTCTAGATTTACGTAAGGCATTTGATAGTATCACACATACAAAATGAATTAATAAATTAAGACAATGCCATACGTTGTAATTCAAAATCATGTTTTTTGGTTTGAAAATTTGGTCGTCTAGAAATTTTGGAATTTGGTATTCCGCAAAGGACTGTCATTTTAGTTTATAATTTATGTTAATCAAATGTTTAAGCTATCACTTCATAGTAAACTCATATCTTTTGCTGACGACACTGCAATAATTATCAAAAAAACATGGAAGGAGATTACCAATGCAGCCAATCAAGACATGAATGTTATCAAAAAATGGTTTGATAACAATCTATTAACACTTAACACAGATAAAACTTATAATATTCCTTTCTCTCTACAAGAAAATGTGCCAAAAAAAGACATTAAAAACCATTTTTTTGTAATTACTGAGAGAGTAAATAAAAATAAATAATAAATAATTGTAATATTTAGTTATTGAAGACAATATGAGCGATTTCTAAACAAAAATCTGAAACAGACAAATCAGAATAATAAAGATATATACAGATAGGGTCCCATTAGCTCAGTTGGTAGGGCGGTGCCCCGGCAAAGCAAAGGTTCTGGGTTTGAGTCCTTAACTAAACAATAAACCTAATTTTAAATATCTCGTAATCTTAAAAGATAAAAATGTGAAATGGAGAGACCATATCAACATCACAGTAAAATGGAGAGACCATATCAACATCACAGTAAAAAGGAGAGACCATATCAACATCACGGTAGAATAGAGAGACCATATCAACATCACAATAAAATGGAGAGACCATATCAACATCACAGTGAAATGGAGAGATCATATCAACATCACAGTAAAATGAAGATACCATATCAACATCACAGTAAAAAGGAGAGACCATATCAACATCACAGTAAAATGTAGAGATCATATCAACATCACAGTAAAATAGAGAGACCATATCAACATCACAGTAAAATGGAGAGACCATATTTATATCACAGTAAAATGGAGAGACCATATCAACATCACAGTAAAATGGAGAGACCATATCAACATCACAGTAAAAAGGAGAGGCCATATCAACATCACAGTAAAATGGAGAGACCATATCAACATCACAGTAAAATGGAGAGACCATATCAACATCACAGTAAAATGGAGAGACCATATCAACATCACAGTAAAAAGGAGAGACCATATCAACATCACAGTAAAATGGAGAGACCATATCAACATCACAGTAAAAAGAATAAGAAAACTTATCAATGTCTTCTATAACATATTAACTATAACTTTCAATTTGGTAGGCGGGAATGGGTACCGCCGCCCTGGGAACCATTTATTGGATTACCAACACCTCTGCCACAGGTCACCCCAAGTGGTTCGCTACGTTTGGTGACTTAGCAGGGGTGCCCGGGTTCATGGGTTAAGGTTTGCCCAGGTCTTGGTGGCGGGTGCGTCGGCCCACCTTCTGCGTGGCGGGCCGGTTGGGAGATGCTGGTTGAGGGAGACCCTTTACAACCGGTTACCGCTGTCCGGGCCGCTCGATAGTACAGGGGCCCGACCCTCAGGCTCACGACTAAGGGTGGGCTGCCCCATCAGCGAGTGAAAAAACCCCGCCACTGCTGTTGTGCCGGTTCGTGACCGGAGGGGACCCAGCAGCAGCGTTTGGGGCGCATTGGATGCCCTCTCCAGCCGGACTCTCCCAGCCTATCGCCTAGCACCGCAGTGGGTGGGCTGGAACCAAACGCTCATCACTCCTGGACAGCCTGAACCCCATATTCCTACCCACCCCTCATACCTTTCCTTTCCAGACCTTTCCTTTCACCTCCTACCCTTATAAAAAAAAAAAAAAAAAAAAAATTCATGAACATACAACACAACAATTTTAACATCGTTACAGCGGCGAGTAGCAGGCGTCCCCGGTGCGGGCCAAAACTGTTGGTAAATTTTGCCAACATTCGCGGCCTGCACACAAATTTAAATTCCGTCCATCACCATCTTTTGTCCCAACGTCCCAACTTTCTTTTCCTATCCGAAACTCAGATAGCCGAGCCGCCAGACTCCTCCTATCTGGACTGCCCGGGCTTTACCCTCGCAAGCAAATTCCGACTGAAAGGAGGAGTCTGCCTCTATAGTCGAGCTGACGTCAACTGTGTGCGACTATTGAGTCTGGAAAACTCCAGATTCGACGTAATGTGGGTGCGCGTCAATCTTGCCAGTACGGCGAGATTCTACGCATGTCTATACCGCTTACCGAACCATAGCGAATCAGACACTTCCGAGCTCTTCAAACATTTGAGCGATACTATTGATGATCTCTTGCCCCGCTACCCTTCGACCGAGTTTATTGTTCTGGGGGACTTCAACGTTCATAACGAACCATGGTTGAAGTTCTCAGGCCCAACGGACTCGGCTGGCCGACAGGCGGAATCCTTTGCCATTTGCTACGGATTAGAGCAATTGGTTCAGGAGCCTACAAGGGTTCCTGATGTCCAGACTCACCGCTCCAATCTGTTAGACCTATTCTTAACTACTGTGCCACACGGTTATAAGATTGACGTCACAGCGCCTCTGGGATCATCTGACCACTGCCTAGTGACGACATCAATCCCCGTTAGCCTCAGACCAACCAATGAGAGGCTGAGGAGAAAAGTGTGGCACTATAGGTCAGCAGATTGGTTCGGTATGCGGGCCCATTTCAACGCTTTTCCGTGGTCAGCTGTTTGTTTTCGGACTTCGGACCCTTCAAGATGTGCCCAGGAGATTGGTGAAGTCATCAAATCGGCGATGGATGGCTTCATACAATCGACTACTAAAGAAACTGGTGTGGGCTCAAAGCCGTGGTTCAGTCGACAATGCTCCGAAGCAGTCCGACGAAAAAACGCGGCTTACCGAGCCTACAACACATCTCGAACGCCCGAAAGCAGATCAGCATACAACAAATCGGCAAAGGAATGCAAGAGAATCATCAATAGGTCGAAATTCGAACACGACCTGCAGATCAGCAAAAAGCTGGCTGCCTGCCCGCATGGCAGCAGAGCATTCTGGTCGCTTGCGAGCTCAATAGGTCGAAATTTTTGCAAACCCAGTTTGCCACCTCTTACCAGACCTGACGGCTCACTAGCAAACACCGCCACCGAAAAGGCAAACCTTTTAGGGAAAACGTTTGCGGAAAACTCGACCCTCGACGACGGGGGTGCTGTTCCGCCGTCGGTTCCTCACTGCGGCTTCTATATGAAAAAGCTGAGGATCCGGCATCGGGATGTACTCCACGTCATACGGGGGCTCGATGTTAACAAAGCTAGTGGACCTGATGGAATACCTGCCCTGGTATTGCAGAGGTGTGCTGCGGAAATAGTTCCAGTTTTGACAAAGCTCTTCAAAATGTCCCTGAAGTGTGGCACTGTGCCCTCTGGTTGGAAAAAAGCGGTCATTCACCCTATTCCCAAGAAAAGTGACCGCTCCAACCCGGCCAACTACCGCCCCATAGCGATCACATCAGTTCTGTCCAAAGTGATGGAACGTGTGATCAACGACAAACTGCTCACATACCTCGAGAAGAACAAAATTATCAACGACCGTCAATACGGATTCCGGCGGAACCGCTCATGCGGTGATCTTCTCGCGTATGTGACGCATGTTTGGGGGCGGTGCCTGGAACGTCACGGTGAGACCCAAACGGTCGCACTAGACATATCCAAGGCCTTTGACCGGGTCTGGCACCGAGGACTTGTCAACAAATTGCATTCTTACGGACTTCCCGCATCCCTGTGTACGTGGATTGCTGACTTTTTAAGGGATAGGTCGATTCAGGCGGTTGCTGACGGTTTCACCTCTTCCTCGCACTCCATAAATGCTGGCGTCCCACAGGGATCGGTTCTGTCTCCGACTTTGTTTTTGTTGCACATCAATGACCTTTTGACATGTGCACCGATTCATTGTTACGCGGATGACAGTACAGTTCATGATAGCTTTTTGTTTGACAAGCCCCCAAAGGGCACACAAACTCCAACGGCTCGGAGGGCTTTGAAGCAGAGAATGGACGGTTATCTCGAGAGTATTTCCTCCTGGGGTACAAATAATCTCGTCGAATTTAATGTTTCAAAGACCCAATCCTGTCTGATTACGTCTAAAAGGGATCCAAATGATAATCTAGTCTCCTTCAACGGAAGCAATCTTCCGAACAGGCCTTCCATTGATATGCTTGGTGTAACTATAAGTGACCAGCTCAGGTACGGGGGCTCCATCGAAGCCAGAGTAAAGTTGGCCTCTCAGAAGCTGGGCGTACTGTACAGGGCCCGCAGATACTTTAATAGTACACAACTGCTCACCCTGTACAAATCGCAAGTGCGCCCTACTGTCGAATTTGGCAGCCATCTCTGGTCTGGAGCCCCTAAATACCTGAAAAAAACCCTTGACTCTGTGCAGAAACGGGCGGTCCGTTTGATAGATTCCCCAATCTTAACAAACGGACTGCAATCTTTAGAGCACAGGCGTCAAGTAGGTATGCTGTCCTTGTTCTATCGGTATTACAATGGAAGATGCTCTGAGAAACTAGCGTCATTGATCCCTTCGGCACCGGTGCGTAGTCGGGATACACGCCAAACGCGCGCCCAACATTTGTACACAGTTGACACTTGTCACATGAGAACGGGTCGCTTCTACGATTCGTTCTTAAGTTCAACAGCTCGGCTGTGGAACGAACTGCCGGCCTCTGTGTTTCCTCCCTCCTACAACATGGGACTCTTCAAGACCCATGTTCACTCCTACCTCTCCAAAAAAAGACCCTCCACACAGCATCCCCAAAGATGACATAGGCCCCGAGGGAAATTATTTTCTTCAGGGCCTCCTGTGTGGAGAAAATATAAAAAAAAAAAAAAAAAAAAAATTAAACAAGAAAACTGCCAAAACTGACTATTTTGTATTAATACAGCCCATATTGCAGTATGGTATTATTGGGAGGGAAGTGGCCTTTAACGTTACTTTACAGCCTTAAAATTATCCTTAAGAAACTATATGACTTCCCGAATTAGAAATATTTCTGGAATTTAATGTACCAACTATTACAAAATTGTATAAAAGTAACACCTTATATCAAATTTATAAAGAATATGCCATCAATAAAATTTACCACTTAGATAGCATAAGCAATGGAATTCAAAACACAGGGCCTAATAGCCATCCCAATGCTAAGAACGACCACGGCTCAACACGACTACTTGTTTTTAGGAGTGAAATGGCACAATATATTGGTTCCATGCTTCAACACAGTGACTATTCAACACACTTTTAAAAAGTGATATAAAGTCATTTAAAACGATGAAAAATTTTTTTTTAACCTAACCTAACCTACTTAACCCAGTTATTAAGTTTTTGTTTCATCACTTGATATTATTGTCCAAAAACAAAATTAAGGTAACGAGAAACATTGAAATTTGAATAATTCAAAAAGAAAATTAACTTCCTGAAATTGTACAATTGATATATTGTACCCTTAATAAACACATAAAATCTATATTAACTAGCATTAAAAAAAAGGTTATTGGAATAATGCTATGTTATAAATATTATAATACTTGTTATAATTATGTTTCTAGTTAATTTGAATACATTTTGTATATCGAATTATTTTTGTAGCTAATTTGAAGATTATGTTAATTTGTGTGTTGAATTACGTGTGTAGTCTTTGAATATTGTTTACACCTCACATTTTAAACTTTATTTTCTTTTTGTATATACTTACTCCTTCCATGAACGCAAATTCCTGTTTACACCTCACATTTTAAACTTTATTTCCTTTTTGTATATACTTACTCCTTCCATGAACGCGAATTCCTGGAGCTCATGGAGAAGTAGAATAACTAGGAAAAAAATAATATTAATTTTGCATACACAATTTAAAACCTTGTATTATTTTGTAATAAATATATAAAAATAAATGTCTGCACCACTTAAATTAACTTATGACAAATAAATTGCAAAATATTAAAATTCCCTTGATTGCAATAGCGTAAAATATGTTGTAAAGACAGTAAATTTTGCAGAAGACCAAAATTGCAAAGAAAGCCGGTCGAGGCCGTAGAATTCTATAGATACGAAACGGACCAAAGTAAAATTGGCCAGATGCTTGCTATTGAGTGGTAGAATTGGTTATTACTTAAATCTTCTTTCGATTACCCACAAAGGAGCAGGCTTTATTAATAAGATTTAAGACTGCCCGAGTAAGAGAGACCCACACCCTCGGGAAGGAGAATTAGAGAGAGAAGAAAATATTCAGTTTTTCAGAAAGTGCTTTAAAATTTATCCCGTAAAGATTAATTATTTAATAACCGACGTTGCTTTGTGTTACTTATTTATCTTGATAAAACACGGTTAACTTAATCAACGTTTTAATTTGGGTTGCTTTTTATTTACTTGCGATCCTCGGAGCGAAAATTTCAAAATGCTTTTACTAGTGTATTTGTCAATTGCTGGCAGAATTAAATAGTGGGGAATTTTCATTGTGGCCCACTCCGTGTATATTTCATTGAGCTTTAAGATTCACGTCTAGAGATTTAATTACTTAATTTTTTAATTGAAACTTCTTTACGCGCGTTATGCATTTTCGAGGACCGGAGTAAAACCGACTCATGACCGTCACGAAAAACCGTGATCATTTCGCTATAGGAGCCTAGCTAATATTATATACCTAGTTTATGTCACTCTCCAAACTCAGCTTCGCGGTCTAGAGGCAGAGCGCCCGACTCTCGTCGTGAAGAACCGAGGTTCGATCCCCGCTTTTACTAATTTTTGAAGTGAAACTTCTTTACGCGCGTCATGCAATTTCGAGGACCGGAGTAAAACCGACTCATGACCGTCACGAAAAACCGTGATCATTTCGCTATAGGAGCCTAGCTAATATTATATACCTAGTTTAGGTCACCCTCCAAACTCAGCTTCGCGGTCTAGAGGCAGAGCGCCCGACTCTCGTCGTGAAGAACCGAGGTTTGATCCCCGCTTAAACTATTTTTTTTTTCTTTTTGTGATTTTTTTAATACGAGGAAAAGTCATAAAATGCTCTCGTGCTGCGACTTTTAGATATTTTGACTATATGATATTTTGGTCGAATACGTTATAACCGCGGTCTAGAGGCAGAGCGTTCGACACTCGTTATGCAGGACCCGGGTTCGAATCCCATATTTTTATAATTTTTAATTTTTTTTATCACATGCTACTTATAAATATGTCAATAGACAGAAAAAAAGAGAGAATGAAATGAAAAGAGAGAGAGAAGAATACTAAAAGTTTAACTTCCGTCGTGCGTAGGCTTGCCACACACTGTATTTTTTTTAATTATAGTTTATTTACAAATAATCTTAAAAATGGATTGAAGTACATACTTTTATAAAACAGTCCTGTCTATCACAAGGAATAATAAATGTGTGATTCTGAGGTCAGCGGCAGACCATAAACCAATGCGGCCGACCGCAGACTTAATACAAGACATGATGATAATAATAATAAAAAATTATTAAAACATTTAGTATTAATTCCATCAAAAATGCTTGCCGCTGGCCAGTGACGTCCTGCTCACAACTGGTGTCGCGAGGAAAGCATACAGGGTCGAAGAGGGGCATTCATAATAATATAGCTGTTTCACCCGTACACATATTCTTTGAATGGCTAACTCCTTACAATGCGTTCCGTTCCTTTTACCTCTGAATGATGTTATTTTTAGCCATTTACACCTATTCGTTGTGGGTATTCTTACGTTTAATATTAGTATTACGCGTCTTTATATTTATGGCAATGACAATCTATCACTACATTTTGCTGTCTGCCGCCGACAGCTGTATCGTCCCTTTAATCACATTTTTAGTATTTGATAGGTTGAACAGCATTCTTAAAATCTTTCAGATATACAAGATATAAACAGATAATCGGAAAGAAGAACACCAAGCTTTGCATTTAAAAGTTTTAAACAAAAAAAAGGTGAAGTGACATAAGTGTTTTTTTTTTAATTTTATTTTATTATAAAGTTTACAAAAAAACCATCGGTAAGTGGGTATAAATATTTTGCAATTTTTGGGTAAAAAATATACAACTTTTCAATTGCATGTTTCTGTCCGACGTCCATGTGTTATATTAAAATAAATCTTTCATCTGCTTCCAAAAAACAGTTCACAATTTTTGGATACATTTAAAAACATTTTAAATTGAATGCCAAATATGACGGCGTCCGTGGTCGATGGGTAAGACTCTCGACTAGCAATTTTTAGGTGGCGGGTTCAAATCTCGGCATATACACGTAAATTTTATTTGATTTATTTTGTTTGTTATTTTACAGTTTATTCTTTAAGAAAATATATGGCTAGTTTATTTGCGGCACATTCAAAATTGTAAGATGTTCTCAATATGGCTCTTGTGTAAGACAACTATTTAGAATTGAAACGTTGCTTGAAATGGCCGTGTTTGGTGACCAGATATTAAGAGCTAGGTACTTCCCCACCTTTTTTTCCCCCATCTCCTTCCCCGCCCTACCTCCACTACCTTCGGCCAAAGAATCGACTGCAATTAAGGGTGCCATAAACTCAATGGCTCTAGATGGTTTGGAGCAATTGGGAATCTTGTACGGTTTTCACATGCAAAAAAAAAAAAAAAACAGTAAAAAAAGTGTTGTAATATTTAATGACATGACTTTTTTTTATAGAGACCCGAGGGGTTAAAGAATTTCCAATTCGACTCGAAGGCTATGAGATGAATTACAATATATATGTATAAAAATAGCATTTATGATTTATTCAATATTTGTTCGATTTTAAAGTGCACTTTGGCGTTTGCCTCATAAATGTATAACTCGTTACCAGGAAGGTACCTACGTTTAAAAATTTTCATTGTCGCGTTTGTCGGGACGTGGCGATACTCTAGAATAGATAAGTACTAACAGTTCCAATTTTAAACGAGTAAATATAAAATATTCGCTATTGCTAATTTATTTCTCGGGCGTCTTTGACTTCTTCTACAATTTACTACTGTATACCACAATGTTACTGTTAAAAAACTACATTACATCGACTTTAATATAATCAATTCGACTCCGTATCTCATTTCGGTGCAGAGATATTGCGTTAAGTATTCCTTGGGCGTCCCGTTTTTTTCTTCTATTCAAACCATTATTTCTAAACATTCATGGCACTATTAAGAATAATATTTAAAATTTTCAGCGACATAAATAACTTATTTTTACCTCTGGTTGTTTACAGGTGAAAAATATAATAAGCAGTAATTGTAGATTGAAGCACTAGTCTGTAATTAATTATTTGGTGTGTTGGAAATAAGCTGACGTGGCTCAGTGGTCCAGAGCATCTGACCGGACATCAGAAGGTGCGGGTTCAATTCCCGTCGGCGGCATTTATTTTTACTCGGGAGATAATTTCAATTTGTATTGATATATGATAGATATATTACTAATTATTGCTTATAATAATTTGTGACATAAATTACTTTCAGTGATTTATGATTTTGAACAATATCTTTATAGGTAGATTTGTCTGTAGCAGGTTCTTCTATAAAATGTATTGTATCAACTGTTATGACATTTCAAGCAATCGCAGAATGAGTTTCACCATATTATCAAATATTGATGAAATAGGTATTGTATTTTGCATAATTATTTTTGAATATTACATAATATGCGACAAGACTTGTGAAACTCACTCCGCGATTGCTTGAAATCGCGGAATGTGTTTCACCAGTCTTGTTGCATATTCAAGCAATATTACCTATCAAAGAAAGTATCACATTGTGACTTAACTTTACAGTTAAATAGAGTGTTATTGGTTCGATAGCTCTCGAAAATGTTATCTACGGGCTGCGAGTTTCTTGATGACGAAATGAACAGGAAATGGTACATACTGCGTGAGGAAGCCACCAGAATATTGAAAACTCCTATCTTATTGACGGTGTCTTCTCTGTTTCCTCGAAGGACAAAAACTCCAACTCGGATTTGAAATTGTAACTCGTTGTCGGATGCACGGTAGCAAATATACTGAGCACTTGTATGGGAGGTACGTTTGGATTAAATTAAAATTGTAAAAATAATAATCACCTTATGCACGAACAGTTATTTTGCTTTAAAACGTTTTATCATAATGTATACATTGCGTCAAAAAAATGGCTCACTTTATGTTGTTTCTTAGTTAAAATATATAAAAAGTAGATTTATTTTGTCATACAAAAGTATTAAACACGTAATTGTCACATCGCTTTTTTTCTTTCCATATAAAAATAATGACTAGAAAAATTAAGAAGTCTTTTCAAATTAAGTTTTATAAAGATGCAAATTTTAATTCTTCTGTGGTTAGCTTCGAGATTTTAGTATAAGGCATTCTAACACCGTTAACATCATATTTCTCACCACAACAGCGAGAAACAACGATTTCTCTGAGATTATACGAGTTGTTTCCATATGGAAAAAAAATAGCCTGAAGAGTTAACGTTATTTATAATGCTTATGCCTTTACGTAGGTTAGTTAATCACAATACTGTTCTGAAGAAGGTTAGGTATAACCGAAACCAGTTGATACAACGTGTAAATTATAATAAAGTGATTAAAAACAAATTAGTTTTCTACTTAAAGTAATAAAGATATTCATCGGAATACCCAGTTAAGCTATCCATTGATTTGCTGCATTTTAGTTATCATTTAAAGTTATTATTGAAAATTATAAAAGGAACCGGGTGACTGTTAAAGGAATGTGGTAAAATGAGAGAAAGCCAATGGACATATCGTCTAAGTGCTCACGTGAACTGTATGTAAACCGTCTACGCTCTATAAATAAATAATAGTTATTATCGGGAATGATTTCCGGGCTTCCATGCTCCTGCGCGCACAGAAAACCGAGTAAATTTGAAATATTACAGGGTTTTCCAATAAGAGGTGTTATTTGATATTCAATCGTAAAAGATCAATAGTTTCGTTGCTTTTGTGGCACGTAGCGCCGTTTTGTTGAAAGTAAACGTTGTCCAGATCAATACCATCCAATTCCGGCCATAAAAAATCATTAATCATCTCTCGATAGCGCAATCCATTCACCGTAACTGTTGCTCCAGCCTCATTTTAGAAAAAGTAAGGTCCAATGACTCCGCCGAACCATAAACCGCACCAAACAGTCATACGTTGAAGATAGAGAGGCTTTTCAACAAAAATTCTTGGGTTTTCCGAGCCCCAGATGCGACAATTTTGCTTGGTGACGAAGCCACCTAGGTGGAAATGGGCCTCATCACTCAAAATGATTTGCATTTGATTCACTCAAGTGAATTTTAATAATTTCAATGCGTTGTTGAAGCGTGTATCGTTCCATTTTTATTGATGGCGTAGTTTTTAATTGTCAAATATTAAAAAATGACAGCTGCAAAAGTAACATATATCGAAATAGCGGGCTATTCAAAATAACACCTCTTATTGGAAAACCCTGTACCTACTATATATAGGTATAGATATACCTATCAGTATTTTCTGTCTTTTATTATTTTATTTACGTTTATGCCAAGCTAGGCTTTTAAACATGGATAATAAGTACAGAATATACCTAGTGTGCTATCGAATTACACAGTATGGTTATATGCTGAAAAAAATAATTATTATTGATATCACATGTTTTATTTAACTCTTTCAACGATTAGAAAAAAAAAATATTTTTTTGTATAAAGGGACTACTGATAAAAACAAAAAAAAAATAAGATTATTACTATTTTTTCATTTTTATTTTATTTATTTTTGCAGATTTTAGGTGAAGTTATGATGTTGACAAGTAGACGCCATATTTTTCAACAGTAGTCCATTTATATGCGTCAAAAATAATGTTAGTATTGAAAGAAATTTATTCCTTTTCTTATAGTTGAAAAGTTAACAAAAAATGTGAAATCAACAATTTTATTTTCCATCATAATATAACATTTATAATAATTTTTCAAATTTACTCGGTTTTCGGGGTATGTGAACCATTAAATAAACGAAATTGTAGAGAATGCAATCGAAAAACACAAAACGAACAAAATAAGTTAGTTGTCAGCGGAATCCGGTATCGTTGCATAGTTTGTACTTTTCAAATGCCACTGGCAGATATAGTAGCAAAAAACTTTTTTCTAACTAGAAATTATATAACAAGGGCTTTAAAAGTGTTTGTTTATTGTTAAATATTCTACATCCAAAAAGAGAAAAACATTTTTTTCTGGAGATAAATCAAAACATATTTTTTTGCCGAAACCGCATAATAGTCCAAACTGCTCCCAACCGTCTGGAACCAGTGGGACTATGGCATTCTCAATTGGAGTATGTTGGAGGGGAGGGAGATGGGGTAGAAGAAGGTGGGGAAATACCTGACCATTCAGGCCTTGTCACCAAACACGGCCAAAGCCATTTAAAGCAACTTTTCAATTGTGAATGGTGGTCTAACACCAGAGTGATACTGAGCATAACTTCCACTCTGGGACGTACCATAAATATACTTTATATTATTTTAAATGAGGATTTGAACCTGTGACTTCCCGCTTGCTTGTCAAGAGCCTTACCCCTCAACCACGGAGGCTGTCAAAAATATAATCAAACATTCTAATTTCGGTTGTCATTGAAAGCAACATATCTTCCGCTCTGGAATATGCCACAAATATATTGCACATTTTAAAAGAATAATTTGTGAAAAAACAGAAATCAATCAAATAAATATTACTTGCGCACGGTGGGATTTGAACACCCTTTAAAAAAAAACCGAATTGAACATCCAGCTGGCCTGGACCGCGGGTTACTTATACGGGTTACTTACCGTTGTAAGTATGGATTCTATTTTTATTTCCGCTTTATGGTTTACGCTTTTAAACCTCCCCGTTAAATAAATTTGAAAACATTACCGCAGATCGTCCCCGAACAATAGAATTCATTATGACTCTCGCACGTGTTGTAATACAAAAATTTATTTCCGAAGACAAAGCGACAAAAGCTCTGCTACTAAAATAAAAACCAATATCACAATATCGTGTAAAGAGCCAGCAATTTACGATACGGTCGCATTTTTATTCGATACGTTAACAGTTTTGTGTTATGGAGGTGCGAATTGTTTGCTAACTAGATTAATACTTATAAAACCAAAGCAACATTTGCAGGTAGGTTTATTGGGCATTACGTAAGACTGAATACGTGTTGAAGACGTAATAAAACAAAACGTAACAAGTCATTTTATAGGGAACAATTTCTAGTATTATGTACAGTTGTCGTACAATTTGCCAAGCTAAGCTCTTTCATAAGAATAAATATTTATATTTGAGATGATTCATGAAAAAAATAAAAATGTTTATGATAAACATGTTAAATGGTACGCATTCCTTCAACATTGTAATAAATGCATGAGATCGTGCATATTAGATACAGGATTATGGAAAGTCAAACACTAATTTGGGTTGTGGGTGTGTCTGTCTGTAACTCTGGTTCAATAGACTCAGATATCTTTTGAATTTACTTGTCTTTTTGAAAATTGGAACTTATGTGTTAAGAATGCAAAAAAACGATAAAGCACATACCTATAGTATAATAATTTTTTTCACGAAAATATATTTTTTTTTTCGTTTTATATTTGGAATGTGTTAATATTTTGTTTTATTTTTTAGGGTTAATCATGATAATCATTTTCAGATTTCGCGATTTTACAAAGGTCTGCGCCCTTTTCATTACAAAAGGTAAATGTCTGATCATCTCTCTAATTTATCAAACATATTTTAATTATAAAGATTGCAAATATTTTCAGATTCCAAATCCTACATATATAATATCCAGTGATTTTTCACGGTCCGCCCAAGTTAAATATTTATTTATTTATTTAGAATTTAAGGCACAAATTCCATTTACATACAAAAGTTTTTATTTTATTTTTTTACAATACATAGTGCAGTATTAAATTTTAATGAGAAAAATTAAATAATTAAAATTAGTTTAAACAAAACAAATAAAATAACAGTAAAGAAAGAAGCAATGACATAAACCTGTTACGTAGTGACCTCATCAAAAAAAAGTGGCCTCAAAATGTGTTATTAGTGCAGCTTTATACATTACAAGGGGAATATTAAAAGTATCTGCGATTTTAGCATAAATGTTCCCAATTGTGTGCAATCTATTTATAACTGTGTTATATCCTGAGACTATGGTATAATTGTCACAATAATACATACTAGAGGACCTTGATCTAATGGTAGGTACATGAAATTGAATCAACACTAATATGTCAGGGCTATCCAATTGAAAATTTATAATTTTGTATAAAAATATAAGATCAAAATTTTTTCTTCTATCAGTTAACTTATGCAATTTCAATGAATGTAATAAAAAATCATAATCTTTTGTTTCTTAAGGAATACCAAGCCTAAAATTAATAAACCTAAAAAATTTGCGTTGAACTCTTTCAATGGTATTAATGTGATTATTAAAGACAGGTGACCAAATTGTAGAGTTGTATTCTAGAATACTTCTAACGAGAGATGTGAACAGAATTTTTAATGTGGTGATATTTTTAAAATCCTTGGAAATTCTTACTATAAAACCTAACATTTTCATAGCCCCGTTAGCGATAGAAGTTATGTGAGATACAAAGAAGAGTTTTTGATCAAAACAATATACATAAGCATAAAAAAAAACTTAGTAACCATCATGCCGTTTCCCGCAGGAGTGGGCAGAGAGGATGGAATGCCAAACAGTTCAGTCTTGGAACACATCCTACTCATACATCTTCTCATATATGTTAATCTGACTTTTGACACGCCCCGACTTAAGTATTTGGTTCAATTGTTCATTTGTTCATATAAGTATACGTAAATATTTTATCTTGTGAATCCCGGCACAAGAGTCCAAAATGCTCCTAACCATCTCTAGATACTGGATCTATCCAGTGAGACTATGGCATCCCCAATTGGGGTATGTTTTGATGCTAAAGGTAGAAAGCAGATGAAGGAGATGGGGATGACGAAGATAAAGTGGGGAAGTACCTGACTATTTAGATCTGATCACCATAGACGGCATAAGTTATTTCCGAATAGGTTGTACCAGGGCGATACAGAGAGTGTCTTCCAACTTCTCAAAATTTTGTTCTATTATTTGATTATTTCCTACAAATAATTATGTCTTCTTTATCATGTAGACTTCATGTATTTATAAGAACAAAAAATATTACATCAAATTTTGCTACTTTTTACTTATGATCAAAGAGAAAAATACTTCAAAAAAAGTTAAAATAATGAAAGAAGAATGTGTGAGGGGGGATATGGGTGGGGGGGGCACACAAAGGTTTTTTGCGATAACTTCATAAATACACCCATGTATAATTCTCAGCCAAACATTTATACATTTAATTCCCGCAAAAGGTTCAAATACCGTGAAGTCTTTGGAAAAATAAAGCGTTAAAAAAATTTCTGCTTGAACACTTCTAAGAAATACACATTTATTCTGTTTTATTTTGATATTCTCGTACAAAGGAACATTATTTCCTTTGACTGCATACTAGAATGAATGTCGTATTTTTAATAATGACCTGAAAAAATAAATCATAAGCAAACTCACGTATTTATTTATTATTTTTATATATTTATTATTTTTATTTATTTGAGGAGTGATTAAAAGAAATAAATATTGTTAAGTTATTATTTTTGAAAAGAAATAAGATAATGAAAGATTTTCGCGGCAGGATTTGAACGCAAGGATTTTACGGTAACCCATAAATGTGTACCTTTGAGAAATGTACACATTTATATAATCTTTTTGACTTACTTCATGAAGGGATGCTAAGATGAACAAAAGTAATTTGGAAAATTTAATAATTCGTTGATTTTTTTATCTTTTCTTAAGCAGATCTACAGAAAATGTGATACTCAGGTCAACACGTAGAAAAATTAATAATAATAAATTACCAATATATTATATGGGAACACGTGTTCACGAAAATCCGAATATTTTTGCATTCCGTCTTATATTATCAAGGCAAATGCATGTTTTCCAATGTCTGAATGATAATATAACATGACATTCGTGAACATGTGTTCCGACATCGTGATAATATATTCTTAATTTTCTAAAAGTTTATTAAAACACCTGCAATCCCATATTAACCGGGTTACCAATAATTTGATGAGATTCTTAATAAATTAACAACACTCATTTTTATCCGTACATATGAGCGATTCCAGTTCTACGTAAGGATACGTTTATTATCCCTAAACTTTAAATTAATGACTTTTTCGCTGTCATCTGAGAGAACTGGAATTGCAGCTAGTGAAAAAGTAGTTAATTTTAAGGGTAAAGACGAATCTGCAGTCACTACAGAGAAAAGTTACTGATATGAAATATTGTTAATTTATTAAAAATCTGGTTAAAGTATTTATTTTCTTGTTAAAATTGGACTAGAGGCATATAACGAATGAATTAATAACAATCTATCATTAAAACACGAATATGTTATGAGGAAGTCGGAACACG
This sequence comes from Hesperophylax consimilis, assembly GCF_061612785.1. Taxonomy (NCBI): domain Eukaryota; kingdom Metazoa; phylum Arthropoda; class Insecta; order Trichoptera; family Limnephilidae; genus Hesperophylax; species Hesperophylax consimilis. The sequence continues at coordinate 7,374,303 of NC_142845.1, forward strand.
TGCTCTTTAAAATAATAATGTATTCGCATCTTGTCCATTATATTTATTCGGACAAAGCCACCTGCGTGAACATGTGTTCAGAAATATACTGAATGACTGATATTTTACTTGGAAATGGTCGTGAAGTCACATTTTAACAGTCTGTTGATAAAAATGCCGAGCTCATTGTTTTCCGTGTAGAATAGGTCGTTAATTTTTAGGTTAAGGAGAATTTTTCTATCATCCGAGAGAAATAAAATCTCAGAGTAACAGTCGTTAATAATTTTAAAGTTAAGGTTATATTCCTTATCCTTAAGTAGAACCGGTATATCCCCCTTTGTCCTACTTCAATAGTAAATCATAGCTGATATGATTTTTTCATCGTTTGCGTCAAAACCATCACGCAATCCATTACCTCTTATTCAAGTGGAAAAAAAATTGAAAAGAAAATTCATCCAATCCGCTGTTTCGACAATAGAATATTATGTTTCCTTAGCACGTCCTCCGCTGCTATCTGAGATAAATTATTACCAGCTTCTCGCTGTACAGAATTTTCAGTGAATACGTCTTAGTGAGGGCGAAATACTTATACCTGTTAAATGATCATGACACGATGTAACAAATCAGTCCAGTACATGCATGACGTAGATAATTGTTTCTTTTCGGTAAGTCCTCGACAGTGGAACAGGACGTTTCAAGTGGGATTAAAATTAAGGTATTTTTCTTGGTTCCTGTTACGACAAATGGATAACGTATTTGAACTAGTGTTCTAGATTTATTCAAGTGCATAATACCAACGCCTAGTATAAAAAAGTTACTTGATCATTCGACAAAATGGTCATCAAATCCAGCCGTCTGGATATAGTGAGATTGTGATCACCAATTATAGGGGTATGTTGCGAGACTTAAAGTAGTGGCAATTGGGTGGAGATAAGAAAGTGAAATTCGAGGAAGTACCTGGCTACTCAGATCTGGTCACCAAATAAGGCTAAAGCCATTTCAAGCGACATTTAAATTCTTATTAGTGGTATTTCACCTTTGCGATACTAAGTGTCCACGCGTGAATGGGCCGCAAATATATTATTTTTAATAAATTAGTGGTGAAACAACACAAATTAATTTAGTATGATTAACTTGCGCACGCCGGTATTTCAACCCACGACCTGCGGATCGTAGTCGAAAGCCTGACCCCTCGACCAATACAAACGTCGAACAAACAAAGTTGTCAAAAGAACAAACTACTATAATAGGTGTTCCTGCCAATCTAGGTTTAATAATTATTTGGCAAATATCTTTGTATTGAAAATACCTAGCGCTAACCCATTAGAAATGAAACGTTACTTGAAATGGCCACAGCAGTGTTGAAAAAAATTATCTAAATATTTAAGAACGTCCCAATAAAAAACCATAAAGTCTACACCAATTGAAAGATTCAAGTGGGATTATAGAAATAATTTTAATCAAAAGAAAATGTAATAAATAATAAAAAAATTATAATTTATTATAAATTAGAAATTTATAAACTTGTATGTATAAATGGCATAAAGTTAATAAATAAATTTGGTAAAAAATCATCAAACACACTAATTTTGGTGGTGGGTTTGTTTATCTGTCCGCATGTAAATCTGGTTGAATTAACTCGGATTCGTTATGAATTTAAGTGTACATTTCAAAATTGAGCTGATTGTGTCAGAATTCAGACAAGCGATAAAGTAAATATTTTAACAGAAAATTAAAATATTTTAATTTTCAAAATTGGAAGTGATGTGTCAAGAATTCAGACCAGCGACAAAATAACCACCCCTAACTATACATATATATACAAGAAAATTATTTTAATTCTATATTTGAAATGTGTGTGTACTTATTTTGATTAAATTTCTTATAGTTAATCTTGACAATGATTTCAGATTTCATGATTTTTCAAGGGTCAGGGGTTTTTAGCTTACATTCTATTTTATTATAAACCCTACAATAATTATAATGTTTTTTCCCGTGATTTTTCCCGTTTTGGTGCTATTTCATAATAAGTATGAACATTTTACCAGCAGGTAATCCTTTGAATACGCCTTTTATGGAATTATGTTTGAAAGGTTTTCATTTTGAAAATAATTTTTGTGAAAGCCTCAAAGATAAACGTGATTTTGTTTCTTGGGAAAAGGAATCTTTTTGATTCATGCAGATAAAGTGATGTTTTATGTTTCTCAAAGTAATCCGATTAATTATATCGCAAACATCGTATCTTAATCAATTTTTAACTCATGGCACCTGTTACTTGCTTACATAATATTTAGTCGAAGAACTGAATGATCACTACATTTAAACTTGGATGGTGGAGTATATGCTAAAAAAGAGAATATTAAAACATTTAAATATACTGGTATATTGTTAATATCTTCTTAAAATGGATTAAACTTCAAAAGGTCCGTGAAAAGTTATGAGTTACTTTAAGATAATTACAATGAATATTTAGCAGGACACTCCGAGATATTCTGGTGAGGGAGGAAACTCGAACTGAACTGCCAGCCTAGGGATCGCCTGCTATCGGCTGGACTCGTAATCATTCGGGTACATCCGACATCTTGTCTCTGTCATGTGGCTACATAAAACTAACCACAATAACTTAGACCTACACGATCTACCAATATCTGCTGGCCGGTATTGAAACTACAACCAAATAGCAATACTACAATACTGAAAGTCTTTTTGGATTTACTTCGAAGGTACGGTTTTTTTTTAGTTTCATAAAAAAGTAGTGTAATTTCAATAAACATACCATTTTCGATTGTCTGTGGTTCGTTAGTTATTCCTGCATGAAATTGTTCACATTCAAAGAACTCCAATTTGTATTAAATCAATGTGTACTTTTCAACATTTGAACTGATTGTACAAATAAGCGATAAACTTAGTGCCTATCCATAATCATAAAATGATTTTTTTAAACTTAATAATCCTAGTTTCTAATAGTTTGAAATGCGTATTTCTTTCCTTTAAATTTTTGACAAACTTTGTGATTTTTCATGTCTACTAGGTGTTCATCTGAAACATAAATTTCTAACGTTCTCTTAAATTAACATTTTTTTATTTTTGAAAGGCAACGATCCTGAGGCAAATAATTTATTAATATTTCAGCTTTGCAAATAGTACAATATTATAAAATCTTTTTTTTCCATTTCTCGTAAGATTTTATAATTTTAGAATATTCCCAAAAGTATTCAAATATGACATCACTTTGAAAGTTTGTTCAAATACAGACATGTTTTTTTCATTTACTTATGTAATTTTTTTAAACTCATAAAAATAGGAATGATCTTTGGGGTGAATTGTTGATTTTCAATGAGAGAAGGCATGGAATCTGTTGTGCATCGACCGCTTGGTAATTGGACGTGTCTTCCAACTGTGTACCCATGCTGACGGTATGATGTTTATTTTGAGGAGCATTTTCCATTGAAATATTAGTAGACTAATTGCAGAATTTCCACAATTCGTTCGTTGATCCATATTTCGTAATCCCTCATTGGAGGTAGAGGCTGTTAGGGTTAAAAATCATACGCCTTTTCAAATTTATATAATATTTAATCTAAAAATAATAGTTTACATGGTTATATATCTAAACCAATAACCCTAAAATCAAGAGGTCCAAGGCATCAGTTAAACACTCAAGTGTCACGTGTTTAATCTTCCGCTAGATATTATTTTGTCCATCATAGTACAAGCATAAGATAGTAAAAATATTTTCCGGGAGGTGCATTTGAAAATGAGTTATTCCGGTGTTACTCTCCATTTCTTGGTCACGATCCGAAGAATTACTAGAAATTCGCATCCTGCGGTTGGGAAACACAGATATGACATCACTGACAACACTCTCATCAGAGCTACTCTTACTCGAACTTGAATTAGAGGAGTGGAAATCGTCGCTCCCGCTGTCAGACATTTCTGAGGACGCCCTCGACGTTATATTTTTTCAATTAACTAAAATAAAAAATATAATAAATGAATCTGAAATTTAAACGGTTTACTACGATCTTACAACTATTAAGATAATATTAGAATAATATTTACCAACGCCGCAGCACCACACCCGACGTACGCGCGAATCAGAACACGACTGACGCAATCGACGGAAATCGACGATCGGCAATCTTCGTTAAAACACGAATCGACGAAAGTCGACGATTGGCAATCAAACGGCTAATAACAAAACGATACACGAATTTTATAATGTATTATATTCTGTCTCCCTCTGTTTTCCTATAAATATGCATCACCTCTGTCTTAGTTTTTAGTTATATTTCACATCCTGATGAAGCTCGACCGTAGCGAAACCGGTAGATGTAATAATAATAAAGTCGTGGTTAATAAACAAAGTGTTTTATTTGATTTAATACTTAATAGTTTCTTTAAATGAGTAATTGCTTCATCGTGCGCCCTCAACTTTCCAATTTTGTAGGTAAAATAAAAATAGTATTGAGAAGTGTTGTATTTTATTGGCAATATCGAAGGGACACTTTTAGATTTCTTCTTTAAATTGCGCTGAGATGTCTAGTATTTACCGTTTAAATGGAAAACAGGTAGAGGGTTCAGGAATCGACCGATTTGGGTTATTTTTAGGTTAAAAAAAGAAGGGCATGGGAAAACTGGACACCGATACTTCATATTACAGACAGAGATAATGATTAATAATAATAATAATAATAATATATTAATGACAACTGGTGACCTGAATTATTTTCGTCTCTGGAATTTTCCAATGAATGCTTTTTTTTCTGCTGGTGTAGTCTATGTGTAGACTAAGAATTTTTTTGCTGGTGTAGCCTATGTGTAGACTACGAATTTGTAGTTTTAATTTTTTAATTTTTTAGCCTGTGTGTAGACTACGAATTTTTGTGCTGGTGTAGCCTATGTGTAGACTACAATTTTTTTTGCTGGTGTAGCCTATGTGTAGACTACGAATTTTTGTGCTGGTGTAGCCTATGTGTAAACTACATTTTTTTTGCTGGTGTAGTCTATGTGTAGACTACGAATTTGGTCGTCGCGGGCTCAAACTCCGACGTCCACGAGTAAATTTTATGGAAAGAAAAATAATTTATTTTTGATTAGGTCACAAGTATTTTTTAATGTACGCAATATACGACAACATTTAATTAATTCGTGTTGTTTCACAATTCTTAACTGAACCATGTTCAAAGTTAGCCACCTTGTTAAAGTTAGCCATCCAAACAAAGTGAATTCTTAAATAATAAAGTGGATGCAGCAGATTTTCGAAAACGAAAAGCATACAATTTTCAAACACTTGGAGAAAAATGACTTTTGCTAATTTATTAAGAATCTATTCAAATTATTGGTAATCCGGTTAAAAATGGGATTGTAGGCCTTTAGCGAATGAATTAATAAGTTGCCTGATAAACTTTAAAAAAACTGTGAATATATTATTACCTTGTCGGAACACGTGTTCAAACACGTGTTACGACATCGTACTAAAAAAAGGACTACGCTTAGTCAATAAATCTTAAATTTGCCTATTTGGTCATGTTCAGATGTACTTAAATATGATCCTGACTACAACATGCAACCTCCGTGATACCAATTCGTTGTAGACAAATAAAGTAGCTGGGCGTGCCAACACATCCTAAAATTATTATTTTTCTTGGCGAGCTTCGGTACCTTTGTTCAATTTTTCAAGCCTGAAGACACTCAGGCGGAAAAGATGGAAGGTACTTGTAAAAATAAAATGAAATCATGAAAGTGAAAGGTTCCCACATCTTCGACTTCAAAACTCGGGTAATAAAACATTGTATTCTAAAAAAATGTATACCGTGGGTCTTAAAATGTTTCTCTGGGTCTTTTGAGATGGCCAAGTAGGCACTTGTCGACTGTCTACTCATATTTCTTAAAATATTGCCCCTTTATTTTATTTATGTGTGTTAAATTTATTCTGTCTATGGATTTGAAAATCTAACAAAGCAACTGGATTTTTGCTTTTAAGATTGGAAATTACCATGAAGTATCTTTTCTCTCTCAAGAATAAAATAATAAGAAAGCCACGCTTAGAAATAAATAGACAATGGAGTTAACCCGCAACGAGTTTATTAACTCTCGTAATGCAAACTCTATAAATAAAGTAAATTGTAAATTATCTCAACTCAGGACGTGATAGCATGACCATGTTTCTAAACGCAATCTTAATTGCAACTTGAGTCAAAACACATATATTATTCAAAAGCATATATATTATTTTTTTGCTATCTTCAGTCAAACCACTTTTTTTCTGGCCAACATTAAAATAATCACAAATTTAAAATTTCAAAACCCTTTCAATAAAATAAAGTGGCAATAAAATGAATTTTAAATTTTACGCGTGCTAAATACATTTTCATAGCACCAGTGATTTGGAAACATAAACATCTTATACAAATCCAGCATTATACATTTCCCCTTTCCAAAATTACAGTAAACGTATTTTTTTACATCGAGTGGCGAAACAATTTCTATGTTAAGACCCCTGAATTTTCAGGAATTTCTTTGTACCGACTTAGGCCTTTCGTATGATTAATTCCTCACACAACCTTTAAATTTGTTTTTTCCAGCACGTCAACTATTATTTAAAAAGCACAACAACAAACAAACTGTTTTAATTTGTTTATTATGAAATTAAATTCAAATCCTTTTGCATTCCAAGCGAAATAGCTGATATTGGACACTGTACCAACAACGTTGACAAGATAACGACATAGCTTATCAGTCAGTCACTCAGTAAATTAAACCAGAGATAAAAATTTGCTCTAAAACCCATTCGACTGCCATAAAAATGGATGCCTTTAATTAATTAAAAGCAAGCAATTTGCTTTAATAAAGTGTCATCCAAAATCAAATTAGTTCTACGAGGCTGTCAGTTGCCATGTTCGCTGTGCCGGCCGGCTGTGGACTAGGGGTTGTACGGCGTACAGCCTCCGCCTGGATTTATATGATCACCTGCCCAGACCGTTATCATACGAATGGCCCTTGTTTTCCGCGCCAGCAGTTCCGCTTTATTATGGCGACTATCACACTGTGCTCATACACTGTACACGAGCACGTGGAACTCCCCCGAATGGTTAAGTGTTAGGTAGATACTCTTGCCCTCGAGAGCACCTGTTTCTCTAATTTAATATGAATATACACTACCGGCAATGCTAATAAGACTTCTTTTCATTTGCCAAAATACATTTTTTTAACTATCTAACCTGCAAAAGTTTCATATGCTCGCACTCAGTGCAGATATTATGGTATGTCTCTTGGAGAAATGTTGTAAGATAGAAGCATGTATGGAAAAGAGGCGGTACCGCGAGTAACACGTTATTCAGATATTATGGCACCAAAGCTATGGTTTCCCAAGAAAGCGATGCTGTTATCTAGCGGCCGTGATTTAGCGGTTAATGACATCACAATAACATTTTCTATACAAACCAGATGGCATTGGTATCCTGGAGAGCGTTTATTGTGAGAGAAACGTCAAATAGCGGCGCTGCAATTTGCATGACTGCAGTCATAGCGGTGACAAATAAAAGAAAGAAAGATTTAGAACGTTATTTTCATGAAGCGGTGAACTTTTATGGTGAACGTTATATGTTATGTCTAGATCTTCCATTCTCCACCGCATTACATCGATCTAACTTTACTTCTTTGCACAATTGTTACGCCCGCTGTATCACGAATATCACAGCCGCTAGATAACAACACCGCTTTCGTAGAAGATTCCAAGATTCCTACCCACCCCTCTTCTACTGAGAAATTCCTCTGATTCTTTTATAAAAATATCATCTTCTCAGCATTACCAAAGATGACATAAGGCTTAGATGGAAATTATTTTCCTACCGGGGCGAATGTAAAAAAATAAAAATAATAATTTGTTATTCAATTATTTTAGTAAATAATACAACATTTTCAGCAACGTCAATATTGTACTTTGAAAATTCCTCAATGACGAAAATATTCGCAGACCGATTATAACAATAATAGGAATAATGGAATATTAATAAAAGAAAGAATTTTTTTCATTTATTAAAATATGCCAGCATTTACAATAGATACCCTTCTGTACGTACACGAGGCAAGACAATATTTCAAAATTAAATGTCAATGGTAAAAATGTTCCCGCACAAATTTATCAAATATTCAAAAATAATAATCACAAAAATTTTAAGTGAAATTCGAAGGCAAAAATAAAAGAATTTATCCCTCCATCCACCCCCACTTTCACATCTCTGATCATTATTTGGTAATATTATTGAAAGTAAGTACCTATATATTTGAACCTTGGTTAGGGAACGGTAGTTCCGAAACCGATCGGAAAAATACTTTAAATAAAGTGGTGTTTTATTAAGTGAAATTCTTTGCTTTTATAATAAACAACACGAACCATTAACTGAATATGTTAGTATGAATTTCAAGGTTTTCAGTATATTTTTTTCTTTCTTATTTACCAAACAAATGACTACGTTCTGTCAAAGAAATAAAAAAATTGGTGGGGTTTCTTTGAGTCTCTGTGTAACTCGGGTTCAATGAATTCTAGAAATGGGATTTGCGTTGATTTTCAAAATTGGCATTGATTGTGAGAACGATTCAATTAGGTAGGTTCCAAAATTAATTAATTAATTAATAATTTGATATTTGAAATGTGTATTTCTTTGGTTAAAATTTTGACATATTTCGAAGTGTTTCAAGTTTGAGAGATTTTTTTTTTATGTAACTTCAAACTTCGCAAATCCTACAAAAATATTATTTAAAAAAAGCAATATATAAAATATACAAATGTTATTTTATTATTAAACCATACAACTAGATATAAACTACCAGAAAAAAACAGGGAAACTATCCCATAATAATTGTTACTATCCCGTAATTTTTCACGGGTTTGAAGTGAAGTATTGTTCACAGTTTAATTTGAATTGGATTTTATTAATAATAAATAATATATGAAATCCAGTGTTATCGCAAATAAATAAAAAGTCTGTAAACTAATACCGATTAAAATAAATTTATTATTTCTTCTAACTCAGCAAACTTATTTTGTGGCACCATTTTAATTAAAAATTAATAAAATACTTCGTTTTAACCACTTTTATTGTTTATTACCAACATGTTTCATGAGCAACGCTCACTTCTTCAGGGTTTTTAATAAAACTAATTATAAATAATAGACATAAACAATGGTGTCAATAGATAAATAATAGACATAGACAATAGTGTCATTAAAAAATAATAGACAAAAACAATGACAACAATGAAAAGATAAAACGGATAGGGGAAAGGGAGGCAATATGGAACAATTTACAAAGGGAATAGGTTTAATATTGGGTCATTTAAAAATAATTTTTAATAATAATAAATTTTTTAAATTTATTATTATTAAATTAAAAATAATTAATCAATTTACGGACTTTAATCATTAATGTTAACCAAAATAATTCAAAAAATTAGTATTCACATCTTTTGATTTTTTAATGTTCCTCTTCTATAGAAGCTGGCGCTTGTGTCTAGAAGAGTGGTGAGCATCAAGATGAAGAATATTTAGTGTTTGTTATTATGAATATTAAAATTTATAATTAATAAAAAGATAGTTTGAACTTGAAAGATATTTCAAATTGTGAAAACTCAAAAAATAACTTTATTTTTGTTTTTTAAGGAACCTTAGGAGAGGTAGTTAAAAAAATATTACGTCCCTCGGAAAAGGCGTTTTGTTGTTGTTTTGTTCACCTGTCGAGTGTTTACTTTGGATAAGTTAGTATTGGAAATTGTATTGGAATTCGTAAGGCCACCAGCCAACTCGGAATAATCTATTATTAGAGGGATTCGAATTCCTTGGCGTTGGAATTGGAAGCATCCCCCAGAAGGTCCACAAACATCTGCCAGAATAAATATACCGAGTCAATAAGACAACATCACACGCCCCGTCATACAAATTTCTAGGGTGGAAGGTGATGAGAATAACACTCATCGATCTTAGAGACGGGTGTAATCGAATCTTTTCAATTTTTAAAATATCCATATGACAAATCTTTAATTAAATAGCAAAAACAAAATCGCTACTCGCGTCTGTCTGTTTGTGCACTTAGTTCTTTTAAACCACGCAACAAATTTTGATAGGGTTTTTACAATCATTTATAAAATTTCTTCCCAAAGAATTATTTATATAATACATGCATATTATATTTATAAAAAGTAGAGAAAAGTCAATGTTTTGTAATCAAGCCGAAAACATATATTTTCGGGCGCTAACGCTGGAGATACATCAAAATAAAGTACTACAGATTTTTATATCTTAAAAAAAACTACAGAAAAGTTTGGGATGGTATATGTCTATCTTCTAAGGATAACTCTCAGCAACGCAGTTAGCTAGAATAGAGCTAGAATAATGTTAAACGCTTTTGATTTAAACATGTAAATAAAGGACCAAGCCGAAAATAATTTATATACCTATTCCGATTAAAAGGCGTTTAATCTAAAGCTCTCAAATCAACCGTTAGCGCTGGTGTAGTCTGATATCACGCCAGTCATTATTGCCTCTGAAATCTGTAATAGTAAAGTCTAATTTGAGCACATATAAATACAAATAAGACACTATTTCAACACTTGAGAAAATCCATAGACCTACAATTAGAGGCGCTACTGGGTAAACTTGTTCCACTATTAGAATTAGATAAACGGGGTGCGTAGACCGGATTTTGTAGTTTTAGTTAGAGCGTTGGGAGTGCTGGAGGTCAGTACGAAGTAAAAAAGCGAAAACTGTTTTTTCGCTTCATGTCTCATCTAAATGATTTATTTATTTACTGTATATATATATATTTATATATTACATCAATGAGATAACCTAATTTTTTTAAATTTAAAGTATTTGTGTACCTATACTACTTTAATAGGAAAAAAAACCTAGTCTTCTTTTTGACGATTACTTTTCATTTATATTTCTCAATTCATTATTTAATAACTTCTTTACTCTATTACCACCATAATTATAAACAATTTTAAAAATATATTTTAATCCATTATCTTTTAAACTGTATCACACAGCTGTTATATCATCCAACAACATCAGCGCCATCTGCTTCGAGCTTTCTAGATTACCTACCGTTGCGAACATCCACCGAATGGGTATTCCAGTGAAAACCAATTAAGCCATGAGAAAAATAACCCATAAACTTTCACTCACTTTCTAACATTGATTTTTGTATATAGCCTCATACTTAAGTGAGATACTACATAGCTTCAGTCTATAAGATTTAATTTTTTCTATCATTCCCACATAGAGCTACAATTAGAGGTACATGGAGCTACAATTAGAGGATACTACGTACTAAAATCTCGTCGAAACTTGTTCTACTATTACAACGCAATAATCTGTGCGCTTAGACCTGATTCGGTAGTTTTAATTAGAGCGTTGGAAGAGTTGGAGGTCAAAAAGCGGAACCTTATTTTTCAACTAAATACTTTACATCCCTGCATTCCCATGACAAATTATTATGAAAATGACTATGTTTTGTTATGAATGGAAAATGATAGGCGTACTAATTCCACGAAATCTTTTGTCGAATATCTATTCATTCGGATGGATTGTGATCAAAATTAATGGACGTCACGATGGGATTGCGTAAATGTATATATTTTTTACTATGCTTTTTAGTTGTTGAAACCATCAGCTAATGGGTATATAATATGAAACATAATTTTATCAATTTTGATCATCGACTAATTTGTACGATGATTATAGTTTATCATCGTAGCATTGTACAAATTCATTCTGATGTTATCTGTTATTTTTTTTAAGTCCGTTGTCGAAAATAACCCTAAAGTTACATAAAGACAAAAAATGTTTTTTTTTGTGAAATAAAAGCCTTTTGGCATTTTGTCTATAGATTCGACCAAATAAATATTATGTTAAAACTATTAAAGAAGGTGCGACAGTCATTCATTCTAAGATGAATATAGGTACGTATTTTGTTCTCCAATGAGCCATATCTTTATCATTGTACTACACCTCTAAGGATGTTGTCTTTTATTGGCGTAAAAGGACTGCTTTAATTTGCATACAAATATTTTTCCTTGACAATATTTTATACCACTGGTATCACTGCTAGAACAGTAGTTGCTCACTATGACCGGCATAATTTATTCTGTATCTAGCGTCTTAAACCCGCGATTGACTACTCCCCACCGTCGTTACACCGCGAGTTCCGTGTGAATCCTCTGTAAAAATTATTCTCGAAAAAAATTTATCGTTAATAAATTCGAGAGTTTTAATCAACATCTCCACAGCAACAACTGAACACCGATTTACAGATTAGGAACTTTTGTAAATCGTGAGGTTATATTCCAACCTCCATGATGACAATAAAACTTTCTACATTGGTTTATTAACAAAAAAAGTTCCGCGAGGAATACCTTTATCGCAAATTGGAAAAGAATGTCAATGTTCTATCCAATAAATCAAATCACCATAGACTCTTAAAACACCTTATACGCGCCTGACAGTATCTACAATTACATACCCCTATTACTCAATGCATACGAATACATGCTTATATCTGTTTTATTCTATAGTGAATTGATAATGACAACTGAATCCAGCATTGTAGTACGTGTTCGTTGGCGTAGCTTTCAATCAAGTAACTTTCCAGTTATTATTATTGTCACATAGTAGAATACAACAACATTTCTGGTTATTTCGAGGCATCAATCGCCTTCGTTTGGGCAAGATATCTATTGGCGATTTGTTGTGAGAGTGACTGCTATTCACGCAAAGCGAGAGTAGAGGTATTCCCATGTGTGAATATGTCAGTATATCAGGTGATAAGATTGGGGGTTTGGTTTAATCGTCTGAATATTTCAATCTTGGTTTTGTTGCGTGAACATATATAAATTTTCTTTTCATGATATTCGGGTAGTGGTGAAATTTTCCGGAACATTAGTGGGAAGTATACATACCTACTCTAATAGCCGTTGTTCTCAACTGATCAACTGTTGAGCCGAAATTTTATCTCAATACTGCTCAAACGCACAGCCACGCTATTTGCAACAGAAAGGTGGCAATTGAGCAAATCAAATAATTTAAGGAAGCCAAGCTACTGGATTAACCTTGTCTCAGCAAATTACTAGTTATAAAAAGTTTCGATAGAGTGAAATGTATTCGCGACGCAAAGACACGATGGCATTAAAGTCAAGCTAACCCAAACTTATTTGATTAATTTATATTATTTCACAATTTATACATTAACTTTATGTTTATTAAATTAAAAATACAGGGTATTCAGGGGTAAAGTGCACTAATTTCGGGGGGTGTTCTACATGATTTTAGACGTTAGAAAGATAAATAACGAAATTTCAACGTTTTCATTTACTTTTTAGGTAAAAAAGTTGAATTGTTTGTATAGGAAAATAAATATTCTTCTATGGAAAAATATTTTAATATGGGAAAAAGAATTGGCATTTCGAAAAATATTATTTATACTTTGTTCACGTAGAATCACCTCCCGAAGCTAGTGCACCTTACCTCCGGACACACGTTAATGATGCGCTATTCTAATGAACTTTCTACAATATTTTTTTAATGTAAATACTGCACAAGAGTTCCAATAGCTTCCAAACGTCTGGAGTCAGTAAGACTATGGCATCCCCAATTGGGGTATGTTTTGAGGCTGAAGGTACTGACTCTGAGGAGACGGAGAATGAAAGAGGAAGATGTGGGACTACCTGGCTATTCAGATCTGGTCACCAAACACTGCTAAAGCCATTTCAAACATCGATTCAATTTTGAATGTTGGTCTTTCACCAATCTGACACTGACAGTACCTTCCACTCTGAAACGTGCAACAAGTCAGTATACTATATATTATTTAAAATAAATTGTGAAATAACATAAATTTGTCAAATAAAATTTATTTATTTTTCGAAATAACTTTACCGAGTAAAACCTCAAATTGTAATATTTAATTATTGAAGACAATATTAGCGATTTCTAAACGAAAATCTGAAACAGAAAAATCAGAAAAGGATACGGTCACATCTAGTCCTAGATGTGACCGTATCCTTTTCTCGTTTAGAAATCGCTAATATTGTCTTCAATAATTAAATAAAATTTACTTGCGCACGCCGGGATTTGAACCTGCGACATACTTTAGTTAGGATTGCTATCTGTCGACCACGGAGACCGTCAAATTAATCAACGATTATTGGGATTTTATTTTTTCAGAATTTTTATTTTTATTTTATTTTAACATCCTTTATCATTTTGATTGAAGTCGCAAAATATTGTTTGGTGGGATTCCAATGTAATTTCAAGAATGAAACCATTTTTTACTTTTTAAAACAGATTTTTTAACGGACTGTTTCACCTTCCTGCAAGTGACTTCAAGCTGTTCTCCAGCATGGGTCTCCAGGCTTACAGTTTATAACTATCTGAAAATGCACGTAGAAAGTCGAAAATAAATTAGTACGCAAGTTTAAAAAAAAAATCATAACATTTCATGCAATAAAGTTTCTAACATAAATACATTTTTAATTTTATTTCTCCTGCCATGCCAGTGAAGTCTCCGTGTTACGGCGGTTGATGTATACAGATTCAATAAATGCACTGTAATAATTATATTAAACACCTACCTACCTTAACAAACAGATAACAATCTTTAGAGCATAGGCGTCAGGTAGAAATGCTGTCCTTGTTCTACTTACAACAACATATGTACACGGTTCGACTCCACGACAACAACCAAGCTGTTGAACTTACAAGTTTGCTGTGGAACGATATTCCGGCCGCTGTGTTTCATCTTTCCTACAACATTCAAGACTCATATTCACTCCTTCCTCTCCTTAAAACGACCCTCCACATAGCATCCCCAAATATATCATAGGCCCTGAGGTAAATTATGTTCTTCTCGGACATAATTTTTGTCATAATTTGGTTCTTATTATTCTTGTGTGGAGTTAATGTAAAATATGTATATATATATATATATAAGTTGAATATATGCGACCATTATTTTCATACTTATGATGTCATATAGAATTGCCATTAGAGAAAAAATTGGGTCGGTACTAAATCATGAGAACACTTTGAACATAACCATAGATCAAATGGAAGCATCATCTGTCATTTGCCTTTTCCGTTGCCGTCAACCAAAATTCATAAAAAAATACACGCGATATTCACAATACCGAACAGTACACATTCACAAACAGTAATAAACACAGTTGTATAAAAATAATATTCAATTAATTATCAATCAATTTGCAATCATTAAACACATAACAGTATTTTTTTGTCAACATTTTAACTACAAAAAAAAATAGGCAACATTTTCACATCATTATTAACAAATAACAATGACAGAAAATAGATGTTTAATAATGTCCACCATCTTAAGCTGTACAAAAATCTGTACCAAATTAGAACGTGTCCTTTGTTTCTCAAATTCAAATATGAACAGACGACCAGTACGAAAACTGGACGAAAATCGTATCGTGTAAAACGCCCATTAGATCTATTTAATTTAATACACATTGGTATATATAGTTTGGGAGGCGGGTTTGGGTACCGCCGCCCCGGGAACCATTTATTAGATAAGCAACAACTCTTCCATAAGTCACCCCAAGTGGCTCGCATTGTTTGGTGATTTAGCAGGGTTGCTCAGGTTCATCGTGTGAGGTGTGTTCAGGATTCGCCTGCAGATCGGGAGAGGCTAGTTTGAGGAGACCCTTCGACTTCTCCAACTGGTATCTCGACTCTCTACCCATCGCCTTGCGCTTCATAGGGAGAGATATATTCATACTTTCTTCACTCCTGGACACACTGATCGTTATGTTCCTACCAACACGCATACATTTATTTTCCCAGAACTTTCTGTCCTTCCTTTCCTTAAAAATGGAACTCCATACAATGCCATCCTCCTCAAAGATGACATAGGCCCTGAAGGAAATTATTTTTCTCAGGGCCTCCTATTTGGGGTTAGTGTAAAAAAAGTTAACTTTTAATCATTTGAGAAGAAAAACTTTTTACAAAATCATCCGAGTAAATAATTGTCTTAGAATGTTCGCAAATCCACGATCTTCCGATTATGAAGACTATTTATATTGTAATATTTTAAAATTATTGTGATAAATCAATCTTGCTAATCCAAATGTTGGGAAACAAAAGGAATAATGCTGTGTTAGGTGGGTAAATGATTGAACATTATGTTCAAAAGTAAGTTAAAACGCTACAAATAAAATATCAGTAAATACTTAAAGGACGGGTTGTTTTACAGAATTTGAAAAATTTCAAAGTTTGTTTTCAAGTTCTGCGAATGTTCTATTCATGTTCTATTATTAGTTCTTTACTGACCTGTTGCTTCACAAAACGGAAATAGTAACAAAACTTGGATAGAACCTTCACAGAACTTGAAAATCAACTTTGAAATATGATGAATTGTTCAAATTCTGTGAAATAATCCGTCCTTAGTATTTATACATTAGTACAGATATGAATACTTCCCTCGTGATTTTTAGGTAAATTAAAATCCTGTAACTTTTCTTAAAATAATGATGAAAAATCGAATGAGAAATCACTAATAAACCCAATGAACGTACAAAAAGATCCAGAATTTCTCGAAAACCTTTTAAAAAGTGCGATCCAGAACTTTTCCGATTATAAATAAACGAGAAAGAATTTCCGTACCACGAACACACTCGAGGAAACCCAATGTAATTTATTTGCCACTCTATGAAGTTCGGTTTGACGTTTATAGGAAGAGGAAATGCCAAAGAACATTGCCTAGTTCTGCAGCTCACACAAAGAAAACGCCGTGAACAAAATACATAAATATATTGAATACTTTTAAGACAAAAAAATCGTAATACGTTGAGAAACACATATTACGTTTTTTACTCGTGCCGTGAACATTAGGAGTGTTTGCTTTGTTGAAAATAATAATAAAATATTATACATTACTCTTCATATTCTCAATTCAAGGGCAAACAACGAAGTGCCATTTCACAAAATTTGAGAATATATTCATAAATATATGTATTTCATAGCTTTTCTCCTTCATATTACGTTTTTTTCCTCGCTTTTTGTGGCGCATAAGTGGATTTTACAAGATTTGTATATATTATGATTTATGTGAGTTACTTTACTTTATTTGAGCGTTTTGGTTACGGATTTATTATTATAATTCAATAATAAACGGGACCTAGTCACTTCATGGCTTCTATATTTTTAATAAAGTATATTTTTGACAAAAATTTTAATCTTAAAAACAATTTGTAAAAACAGGTAACAACTTAGCCGAACTCTTTCATAATCCTTTAAATTTAATACTAAATATTTATATTACATTCTAATTATTAAAGTCAATGAAAATTCTCCATTGAACACAATTTTAGTTCATTGTTATCTTTAATTTATAATTTTTATGTAATAAGTCAACTTTAAAAAATTGTGTAAATTTTGATAATATTCAATGTCGAAAAGCGAAAATACAATGATTTTTATGAACACGTGTTCTGACATCGCGATATTACATTCCTTTTTTACTAACGTTCTTTCTAAGAAACGTGGTGAAAACTTTATTCACTAGATGAACAACCGTTTATTTGAAAACATTACTAAAATACATGAAAAGATGTATCAAAATCCTTTCATTTTTACCTATGAAAAATGCGTTTCAATGTTCGGCTATTTATTGTGACATAATTGAAAGTGGTTAGTTTAGTTATTGATAGTAATTATTGAATTTCTATGGGTAAGCTACGTTAAACTAAGAATTTTTAAACAGGGAATGGTTGTATCTGAAAAACTCTGAATGCATCAATACTGCAGCAAGGCTACATAAATCATTATTAAGGCATTCAAGGATGGTGTTCTTTCAATGTTTTTAAACAAATTATTATAGTTTTATCGTGAAGAAGACAAAGAATTGTATCTATATAAAAATCTTGTGTGTGTGTTTTTTGAAAAAATAACGCCTTCGTCACAACAAAACTGTCTCATTTAGGCTACAAACGCTTATAATGAGGAACGATTGTTTAGGACGACCTGCAGGCTAACGTCCTCTCTATTATGATCTCTAATCTCTCTCTGATGCTAGAAACCTAACTAATAGTCACCGCTAGTTACTTTCGCCAACATGGAGGGGCAAACCTGTATACTACCGAAATCTGTCATATAAGTTTACAACCTCTTTATATATCCTCTAAGATCTATCTACATCAGATCCATCTATTTCTTGCAGCTTGAACTAACACAACATATGATATGATGTAAAGAAATGCAAATGATATGGTATATTTTATTCCTTTTGGAAGATAGTTTTGTAACAAGTGTAGTTCAGTTTCAAACCAGCAGCCATTGAACACGCCTTTGAACCTCCGAGTTAGCAATGGAACCATCGCGATCCATTTACTATAATTTTATTTTCTAGGTCTTAGTCGCATTGAGCTCTGTCAAGACCCTGTGAACTTTATTTATTTTTTTAAATTTTTTTTTTTTTTAATTTATTTATTCATTTAACGCCCAGAGGGCTTTTACATGTGGGTGGTACAAATTTAATGACAGTTTTGAAACATAAGAAAGAAAAGAAAGAAATAATAAAAATAAAATTACATAAGTATATACGAGAAACAAAATTAAAAATATCAAGAACATAAATTAAAAAATACAGCGATTTGACTGGTTTACGAAAATATAACTTCCATTTAGGAATAGTATTGAAATAGGTCTTTTACATAATCCACAAAATTCGCATAGTTAATGTTAAATATATCGACATCACCTAAGTATTGGTTTCCCATAGTGTGAAACCGTTGTATTGGGGAGTTCGCAATGTAATTTCGCTTATGTGTGTTGCAGTGGAATAGTGTATTTTGTCGTGTTGTTATTGTAGGTATTCGTAAGTTTATGAGTTGCAGAAGTTCGCAACAGTCGAATTTAGAGTTTAGAATCTTGAATAAAAAAGTTAAATCGTTTATTTTACGCCTGTCTTCCAATGTGTGTAACTTGAAGATGCTACCTAAGATGTATGTGAAATGGTTGGTACTGTTCCATCAGACTACTTCTCACTATTTTCACGAATAAGGTGATCGGTGTTTAATTTAAAATAAAGTTAAAAAACTATGCTTATTTATTTCTCCGCTATTCTGTTTCTCAATATTTCGCATTGAGTAATCCTGTTTACTGAAATTTTGAATATTACGCGAAATAATCTCGTATCACGAAAATCAACCAGCGTATAAATCTCTAAGCACTAGCAAATAGTTGATTGATCAAAAAATAAATTGGAATTTGAAATGATGGGTCAGTAATAAACGCCAGTTCATTCCGCAATAATGAGAAATCTCGAGATGTTTGGATGATGAGTGAACTGACGCGAGATTTGGAATCGTGGAGTATTTTCCATCGAATCGAAATTGATCAAAAATCTGCCAAAACTTTATTTTTTTTCTTTATTTCACGAAAAAATAAATTTCCTCGAAAAATTTCCATTGTCATCTGCTTTAAATTAATTTTCCATTACAGCATGTCGAAAATATTGACAATTTCATTCGCTCTCATTTGACAAGCAGCCATTATTTCGCAGTTATTCTTTCAGTCGGTTTATAGCGGAATTTCCAAATTATGTCCCAGTTTTTAAATAATTAATCATACTATAACTAAAAGGAATACTTAAAAAAACAAATTCACTTATTTACCCTAACAAATAAATTACAATGTTATGAAAATTAATTATCACTTAAGTGCTCACTTAATTTCAGATGAAATAATATTATTTTATTTTATTTTTTAACATCGCCAGGGCTGTTATATAAATTGACCCTCATAGCAAATGGATCGCTTTCCATACCATTGTATATGGTGGTTCAATATCATTTTGTGATGTAATGTTATATTAGATCTTGATATCGAATTTTAAGTAAATTTTGTAAGATTTTAAAAATAATGATAATTGAAAATGTTACGTTGTTGTACAATTACGTTTCCAACCTTTTAACCACATTCAAATGTAATAATCAAATGTATTATCGATTTGATTATTATATTTAACTGTGGTTAAAAGTTTTTAATCAAATTTAATGTCGATTTGATTATTGCATTTAACTGTGGTTAAAAGGTCATAATCAAATGTAATTATAATTTTACAGAAAAATGTTACGTTGTTGTACAATTACGTTTCCAACCTTTTAACCACAATTAAATGTAATAATCAAATGTATTATCGATTTGATTATTACATTTAACTGCGTTTAAAGGGTTTTAATCAGATTTAATGTCGATTTGATTATTACATTTAACTGCGGTTAAAAGGCCATAATCAAATTTAATTGTAATTTTACAGCAAAATGTTACGTTGTTGTACAATTACGTTTTCAACCGTTTAACCACAGTTAAAGTGTAATAAACAAATCGACATTAAATTTGATTATTACCTTTTAACGTAATAATCAAATCGACATTAAAAATTTTTAAAAAACTAAAAAATTTGAAGTTTTATATATTACTAGCTGGCGTGTACCCGGGGTTGCTCGGGGATTTGTAAATTTTTTGGGGTAAAGTTTTGAGGTTGTGAATTCTAGAGTACCTGACAACTTACTGGGTGATTATTAGCGTCCAAATAATATAATTGTCGCCTGAAATACTAATACAAATTGAAAATATCTTCCGAGTAAAAATAAATGCCGCCAACGGGAATTTATTTTTACTCGGGAGATATTTTCAATTTGTATTAATATTTCAGGAGACTAATTATTGCTTATAATTATTTGTTATCCTTTATAATATGCATACAACCTTGTCTTATAAATATTAGTTTATCATTAAAAAAAATAATATAATTGCATTGTAATAAGTTTTGCTTAACTTGATCGTGCCATGAATTCCTCGGGCAATTGCCACTTCTTCAACCATTCACTTTGAAGTCATATATATCCTTACACCTTTCTCCTCGTTCATAAATTACGTCACATTTTACTTATTCCACTTATTCATCCTTGACTTATTCCACTTCTAGATACTATGGGAGTATCATAAAATTGTTATTGTTAATGCTTAAGAACTATATAATGTCAATTTTAAATCGACTCTGTATCTCAATCTAGTGCAGAGATAACGCGTTCGTTCTCGAGCGTCCCCGACCTATTATTCAAACCACTCTCTAAATAATCCTAGCATTAATAAGAACAAACTCTGAAATTTTCATTTTAATAGGAACGCGTTCGTCACAAACAAATAAATATTCAAGTTTATATTTATAGAAGATTTAAAATGCTTTAACCCTAAGGTTTTTAATGCAGACATTATAAGTAATATAACATACTTTTTATTGTTACGTTATGTTCCATTTTTAATTTCAAACTTGATCAAATCTGCCCGATTGCTGGTCGAACGCCACTCCCATAGGACTATCGATTTATTAGTTTAGTTACCGGGTTTACCAAACCTAGGCATGTACTAAAATCCTTCTTTAATATTTCTTCTTCTCGTAACCGCCATTATTTCCTCACAATATTTGTTCCTTAATATTAGAAGTGTCATAGTCACCCCCTTTCAGTATACTTTCCCCAAATTCTCTCACCCTCACAATACCAAAACAAATCAGTTCCTTTTGATTTCTATTTGTATTTATTTAAACACAACTTCAATAAATCTACGATAGAAACTCGATTACTAAGCCCAAGAATATTTTCGTCAAACTCAACTTCAATAATGGACCAACTTTGCTTTTCCATTTCAATAAATCTCTTCAACTTTACTTATAATTGACCAAATAAAAACAAACTGCTTTTGATATACAACATATCTCAAAATTCGACGCCAACCTTTCAATGGGTTACTACCTTTTAATATCTAAACATAACCTCAGTAAAAATTCGCTGGTTTAAGAGATATTCACACTTTTACGTATTAAAAGAATACTTATACAAATCCACAAATGCAAATGTAAATATTTTACAATTAAAATTTCTGTCAATCTATAATTTTGACTCTTCATGCTGTAAAAAAATGTACCACACTGACTTGGCATGTTATTGCAAAATCGGCTAGTTTTATGTTGGTTTTAAAATGGTGTAAGATTTAATAAGTTTTACTTAAAAAAAAAGATATTTATCTTTTTTACTTCTACCATCATGTAGAATCACCCCCCCGAAGTAAGCTCCGGATTTTACCTCCAGACACCCTGTATATATGTCATTTGTTTTAATTTTGTACGCATTTAATTAAAAATAATGTCATTTCGCCTCCCACCTTAAATACAAATGTGTAAATACAAAATATTAAGGTACATTTTTTGTCCAAAGGTAAAGCGCCAGTCGTTAAAATGCGATTTTATTGATCAACTGATGTAAAATAAATTAATTTGCATAAACCAATTTACTTTGTCATCACGGCCAAAAACCTGGTTAAATAAATAGGTATGTATTAAACATGTATCGTTAATAAATTTTGGGATTATTATGCCATGTTGCTCTTTCTCCTTCTTCTAGCTAACATTTCGGGAAGGGTTACAGTTTCCATCAACACGGCATAATAACCCAAAATTAATCACGATAATATCTACTTTTGGTCGTGATAATCTCAAATCGTATAATGGATGAAATATTGCTGATTTTCCATTTAAATTGACTTAAATGGACAAAATAAAGCAGATGCACTTCAGATTTGGAAAAAAAAATTCCAAAGTCATAAATAAAAAGAAAAAACATCTAATTATGACTATTAATGCTGTAAAAAAATGTACCACGCTGACTTGGCATGTTATTGCAAAAACAACTAGTCTTATGTTGATTTTAAAATGGTGTAAAGCGGGAGCACACAGAGAGCGATCAGGAGTTCCGAGTTCCGAGTTCCGCGTTCGGCGTTCATTAGAATGTACTGATACTATAACAACAACGCACACAGCGGGCAGTCAGACCGCGGCGGTCAAAACGGAACGTTGCGTTCTAAGAGTTCTTTTCCCGCCGAGGCAGAGAACGCCAGAACGCCGCGATGTCTGAGGTTACAAACACGGAAAAGTTTATTGAATTGGTTAGGGAAAGGAGTTTATTATACGATTTAAGGGATGTAAATTATTTATTCGTATATTTTGTTATTATTTCTAAATATTCTAATGTCTTTTCTTATCTTTAATAAATAAATACATACCTTAAAAATACAGCCAGCCTTTCTTTTGATGAAACACAGTTCCTTCAGTTAGTATTTTGTTTTTGGATATCGGGTTGCATGATGTTATACAATTCATTAAAACTATTAATCGACATTCGAAAATAAATATAGAATCGTTGTTCATCTTTAAGTAAATCCTGAAAAATACTAGTAAATTCGCCTTGTTCTTCTCGCGTTGTGTTGATTGGGTGCACCCAATACTTCCTTTTCTTTTTAGAAGCTGCTAAGCTCCACAAGAGCAATAATTCTTCATCGGATGATGAACTTTCTAGTGACATGTTGCATATGCAAAGACCCAAACGAAACTAGAACGCGAGAATTTGAACGCCGCTTGTGTGCTTTGGAACTCTTGAGCGGTCAACGGTCACTAGAACGCAGAACTCTGGCCGCTCTCTGTGTGCTCCCGCTCTAATAAGTTTTACTTTGTATCATCACATTAAAAATGTCTGAGGTAGTTGCATAAACTCTACTTCAAAACCTCTAAATAGTATGAAATAAAGTTTCTATCCACGTCTGCCTCTTTGTGCTCTTAGTTATTCTAAATTACGCATCGATTTGGTAGGATTTTCATTATCATTTAGAGAATTTCCTCCATGTTTATACAAAGTAGAAAAGAGTTGATGTTTTGTTATTATGTAACTAGTAAAAAAAATATTTTCGGGCACTTCAATTTCAAACGCTGGCTAAACCTTATGAGATGCATCAAAATAATGTACTACGGAATTGTACATCTTAAAAAGGCCTCAAAAGTTAAATCTGGTTAAAATGTCTAACTTATGAGGATAACCCACAGCAACGCTGGGTACACGACAGCTAGTAATATTATAAAACATTGAAAAAATAGAAGAGGGAAAAAATTATTGGTATTAATTGAACCAAGAAGCGAGCTACAAAACTTTTGAGAGCACTTAATTGTTATTTTATTGGAGAAAAATAACATCTCATCCGGGAGCAGAACCGGTTATCAGTGGAGCGAGTCCTCCGGGAGTTGGACCAAGTTTTAAGTTTCCACAATTCTCGATTATTTGACACACAAAAGACAAATGGAGCCATTATGTTCTTTTCACACGAAACAATAGGGAACCTTCAGCGGAGCGTTAAAACAAAGATACGGAATGCTGAAAGCTGTAAAAGAATTATTCCATTTCTCGCTGTAGGCTGTTATTTTAACGGAATCCCGATGTGGGTGGATTATATTTCGAGTACTTTTTGTGTGTTATATCACACGGTAAACTTAACTTTCCTGTGCTTGTGGAACTAAGGAAGAATCAAGAATTTAGTCGAAAAGTCTGTTTGAAGATTTGGGTGGAAAGACATAAGGAAAATTAAACTTTGGAATTATTTTTCATGTGAGTCCCATCCGCCTATAGCCATTGAGTCTATGGCATCACCGATTGAGGGTATGTTGTGAGGCTGAAGATAGAGGGGAGGGGAAGGTAATGGGGAGGGGAAGGTAATGGGGAAGTAGAATTGATTTATATCTGGTCGCCAAACACTGCTCAAGCGATTTCAAGCAATGATTAAATTCTGAATGGTGTTCTACCACAAGGGCGATACTGACAGTGTCTTCCACTCTGGAACATACCCGATCATTAACAATTGCTTCTGTTTACGGAGAATGTTCCCAATATAATAGTTGGTAAATATTATTTTTGTTTTTAATAAATAATCCATATAATTGAAATACAATTTCTCCCTCGATAGGTTTTCAATCCCTGTCCGTGGATAGTACATTGTTAATGGTACATTGTTATCACGGTAACATATTTCGTATTTCTTTTTTTGACCACAAAAGTAATATTGTACCCATTTCTACATCTGTTTGTATGTAACATGTCATTTCATAAAATCTGCCATGTTTTACCTGACATTCTAATCGATCGCAAGATCAACGACATCTCAAGAACGATGTGACACGTGACCATGATTCTAAAACTTTTAAAACGTAGGTCGGTTTCAACATATTTATAGTCATTTCACAAAATGTATGTCCGTCGATGTTCCTTTTTCGCATTTAAAAGTCCGGTTCATTTCTTTCACGTAAAAGCAATGAAAATAGTCACCTCCAGAGCTGTGGGTCTTTAGTATTAGATCTACTTATGAGTGAGAAGTTTTCGTTTCTGTTAATTCTTTTTCGTGTCTTCACCAAACCAATTTGCTCCGGTCTAGGAATTACAAAAGTTGATCCTATTTTCTAGGGATTTCTGATTAAGTTAAATAAATGAGATATTTTTTGTATGTTTTACTTCATACTTAAGCATTATTGATGCCAGTGGCGTGCAGTGATTTTAAATTAATAAAATATACTGCGCGTTACATTTTTTTCTACTTCAATGGAACATCGGTTACATTAGATAACTAGGTCAGACCCGTGAAAAATCATGGGATATCATAAATGTAGAATTTGTGACTGATTTTTTTTTTTTGCATTAGTATGATGGCATTTAAAAGGAAGATCAGAAATTTTCATTTAGAATGAACACAGTTAGTAAGCTTGGAAAATTACGACTTGTGAAGAAAAAAAATACACATGTTAAATATACGTAATTATCAATTAATTTTGTTATTTCGGTACTTACTTGTCTGAAAAATTATCTAATCACATTTCAAAAAAAGCAAATCAAATTTGTAGAGGTCATCGAACCGGAGTTACAGAGAGACCCACCACCAAATTATTATTTTTAATTAACGTTTGCAAAATAATGCACATAATGTAAAACTTGACACCGTTCTACAGTGGATAGTCGGGTATTAATACTTCGGAGTATGAACTTTGGTATTATTCCACAAAATGAATAGTAAGAGCTACTAAAGGATAATTATAGGTACCTACAGTAATTTTATTTCAAAATATTTTCTCCATTACAGTCTGAAAATAAACGACCCCACTTGACAAAGGTTTAAAAATGAAATTATTGCATTTGGGTGGGATTTAAATGGGTACAAAGCGAAATTCCTGTAAATTCGTGTAAGCGGCCGGCAGCCCGCATTTGAGGGAAATAAATTCCACCCCAACCTTAACCCTGTTGCGGGCATTTGGTGCCCGCTTTATTAAGCTTACAAAATTACATATCATTAAGAATTCTACGAAAAAAGAAAGCTAGAATAGGATTCCAATGTGGCTTGGGAGAAATTAACTAACTTTTCAAGTAATTACATTAAATAAAAATGTATTTAGATATTATATTGATTTTAAGATCAATTTTCAGTTTTTAAATTATATGTTTGGTACTTTGAACTCCTTTTAGTTGTTTGATATAATGATGGTATCAACTTTATGTCAAAGACAGCACTGAAAATTTAACAGTAGTGTAGTATTCTTGGGTAACCCAAATTATAATGAATTGGAGTATTTTGTTTAAAATATATTTCTAACCAGATTACAAACTTACCTTGTACCTGTTAATATTGTTGTTTGATATTTAACACGTTGTTCACCTTAGTCACTTCACGTGGTATACGAAATATGTTGCTGAAAATTTGCATCATTAGATTTAGTGTATGTATAATATCTTAGAGGAATTTAGTTTGAAACTCAATGATGGTTACCCAGTTAAAAACTAAAAAATAATAAATAATAAAAAAACTTAAACGTAATTAATTATTTTATTAAAAAGAGGGGGGAAAAGCTATTGCTTATTTATTAAGAATCCCTTCAAATTATTGGTCAGGTTTTTTGATGAACTTTTAGTACATTACGAATATATTATTATAATGGAAAATATAATAATATATTCGTCATGACAATATATCATGACGTAATGCAAAACTAAAGTGGTGAACAAATGTTCCGACATCATGATTAAATATTTCTAATTCACTAAAAGTTTAACAGGAAACCTGTTAATTTATTAGCAAAGCCTGCAAACCAGTTTTTATCCAGAATTAGCAATAACTTGAAGGGATTCTTAATAAATTATCAACAGTCATTTTTCTCTATGCACTTAAATTATTATTTATTTTATGAAATTCCTTCTAATTCCAAAATGACAAACAATTTATATAAACAGGGTAATGTGTTCGAACGTTTTACATAATAATTAATTCGTTGGGAAAGCAACCCAAATGAAAATTGGGATTGTTTGAACCAACTTGGTCATTTTATGGTTAAAGAAAACCCTTGCGTAATCTCAAAGCTTACGAAAAGATAAACTATGCACAATTTGTTCCTCAAATGAAGACGCATCTGTTCAAATGAAATCAAAACCAGAATATTCATATATTTAAATGCTTAAACAATTTTTCCTTTGCCCCATTTTTTTAGAAGAATTTGCTGTTTACGTAGGTTACTTGTAACAATTCATCAAAAATTCTATTTCTTCTTTCGCGGTATTTTTGGGTGAAAATATCGTAAAATTTCACTTTACCTTACACTTGAGATGTTTTACATATCTGTGTCATAAATTCAAGTCACTCTCAAAGATGGAAGGATATAGGCACCTTATATATTATTATGGAAAGTGAAAGTTGCTCCAAATCGTTGCAAAAGAGGAGGAATAGAGCGACTTTTCGGAGGTACCCGTTATAAATCAATCATTCTCTTTCTTGTCAATCAGAATTTGGAACTTCAACTTGACGTGAAGGTGAATGACGAAAATATTGTCGGTGTTAAGATACAGAAACAGATGTTAGTGATGTGAGGAAATGAATCGGAATATTAATTTCAATTTAATTTTAATCTTAATTTATACAAGTGGATATTTTAGGAAAAAGCCATATTTCAAAAAACCATGTTAACATTTCATAAAAAATTGAAATGTAATAATAGTAATAATTGGAATATTGTTTTTTTTGCCATTTTTTTTTAAATCATTCCAAAAGAGATGTTCAAATATATAATCGATGGCCCAGTATTAAACGGAAGCAAGTCCATAAAAAAAATCATAAATGACTATTTCAAAAGTTATCAAAAGGTTCGCCAAAAGGAGTTCTTCACAGTTTTTTAAATTAATAAAAGTATTTGACTCCTTGAGTCATAAAACCTGTACTCAGTTTTATACGAATCTATTTAGAATTCTTTCCATTTGAAACTGATGATTGTTCTTGCATTTCAATTTCGAACAGCAACATTTTAACACGTTTCCCTTTTTTAAACTAATTAAATGATCTTGAAAAACAAAATGTTGATTATCTCAAGACAACAGATTTGGACTTGTTGCAATTTAATATGGGGTCATAGATATTTCTTTAGCACTATCTTATTACTTACAAGACGCGCCATTGATGTGATTTTTCACAAAAACGGAGATATTAACATTATCCAATTATAATTATTATAAACTAGCCAAACTTTTACTATAACAAATTATGTCTACTTTAAATTATGGCTAATCCACTGGTTCGTCGATCACTATACAAAACTATGTGTACAATGCGTTTGACCAATGAACGTGGTATATATCCACCGGTTCGTCGATCACTATACAAAACTATGTGTACAATGCGTTTGACCAATGAACGTGGTATATATCCACCGGTTCGTCGATCACTATACAAAACTATGTGTAAAATGCGTTTGACCAATGAACGTGGTATATATCCACCGGTTCGTCGATCACTATACAAAACTATGTGTACAATGCGTTTGACCAATAAACGTGGTATATATCCACCGGTTCGTCGATCACTATACAAAACTATGTGTACAATGCGTTTGAACAATGAACGTGATATATATCTCTTCCTATACATAATATGTATTGGAATGTATAGGAAGATATTTTACAGAACCACACTTATCTTGCGCGTTACTAGAGGTTAACACTGTTTATTGTTTATTAGAAAAAAAATAGATTCAGTTTGCATGCAGGGGACACAATTTTAAATATATGTTATTGGAGATGCTGTTATTTAATCTTTGTATTTATTTAATTAATATATTTCTTTAATGAATGTGGTAAGGAAGGGAAAACCAAATTTTATAATTAGCCATACAACAGTGTACATCCCTCTGTAAGAGACAAATAGAGGTGTAAAGCTTGGAATAATGTTAATCCAATAAGAAAACTTCGATGAGGACATATTATAGTCGATAAGAGAATGGTACTCTCAGGTAATTATAATTAATTTAAGAGTCCAAAAAGGCTAGTTTTTTGTTTGGATTTGAATTCTGTTGGGTTTGTTGTGCATCTTAGTTCTGGAGGTAGTTTATTCCAAGCCTCTGGCCCTAAAAATTCGAAAGCGCGAACTCCGAACTTTATATTTGGCTTGCGCTTGTTTCGTTAGCTTGCTTACAGCTAATGATATTGCCGATGCTGATGTAGGTACCAGTTATCCATTACTGACTATTTGACCAGTCTTAAAAAATATTTTTATTTGAATTATTGTATTGATTACAGTTGATTAGAAATAGTTGAAAAGTATTTATATGTCAAATATGCACACTCTTTTTTTTTTAAATGGAAAGAGTTGTATTTTGAACGAAGATAAATGGAAAGAGTTGTATTTAGAACGAATAAGGAGTTAGCGCAACACGGCATAATACCCCAAAAACAAATAAAAAATAAAAAAATAAAGTTGTATTTAGAATGCAAATCTTATAATATGTATGCAGATAATCAGAAAGACTGGACAAGTCCAAATATGAAGTTAAAATCATCATAAATAAATATATTTATTAAGATAATTTATCAACTGAATGTTGATGCCACGGCACTAGCGAAAAATATCTTAATATCTAAGCCACACAATCTTCTTGCCAAAACACAAGCAGAAATAGATGAACAGTTTCAACCGTGAAATATTTCCAATTGCCTTTCTGATTTGCCCCATTGTGATTTCAATGCAATATGGCAACACAAAGGGGAAGATGGAGCAAAGCAGAGACAAAATAAGAATAAATATAATACTTCAGAAAGGGCGCAGGCGATACATAGAACACGTTACCCAGGTTTGAGCATCCGTTAGAGTAGGTTGCTCACTGCTTACGGGTCCGCCTGCAGGCTTTCAAAATGAGCACCAGTACTGAACGTTCCAACCGTAAATACGATACGAATAGCGTCAGATTTAAAGTCAATTTAGCCGTGTGAGCGAGCTCGTGAGGTAAAATAAATCTTTCCTGTAAAACTCTAAAAACCATTTGAAATGATGTTAAAAAAAATACCTCCTTCGTTAGTTTTTTTAAGTATAGTATATCCTACTATATTTAAGTATATCCTACTATAAATTCAAACATACGAAAAAAAATATTTTTGAATCGACCCATAATACAGGATATTCCAACAAATCCAATTATACTATTCCCCCAATAAAAACCTCAATGGCACAAAGACAATTTAACTTTCTTGCTCCAAAAATATTCAATAATTTAACGTTAGAAATAAAATCAATAGCCAAATACGACAGTTTCAGGAAAGCGCTCGGGGATTTTTTGATGTGTGATTGTTATAGTGTTAGTAGCCTATTCCAAGTACTCAGATAGAGGTGTATATATTGTTTATATGCGTGAGGATGCGTCATATGGTTGTATGTATACATGTGTTGTTATATGTATATAGGTACCTATGTCTGCTGCTATATACACATGTGTGCTTGCATGCACACATATTAAAAATTATATATATAATTATGTACATTTTTACAATCTAATGCTAATTTACTTCTTTCTCCTTTCTAATTTCTATCTTCTACTTTTTATTACAATTTTTCCAAAATTTTAGCTTCATCTATAGTTACTAATTTCATATGTTTACACTAGATTTCATATTTCATACAAAGTAATTACACTCAACTGGTCACCATGAAACTGGCAGCCGCCTAGTATGGTGATTCATTATATCTACTTTATGTAAATTTCATAACAATGTAACATGTATTAAATAAATAAATAAATAGGTTTTATGACACAGTGGGGCACTTTACAAAGGTAGAAAATAAATTCAAGCTATTGTTAAATTACCATCTATGGGGTTTTAAAAAATAAACAACAACTTTTCGTTACATATTTACGAACGTGGAAAAGAAACAGGTTGCTGGGATTCGTATAAAAATATAGTATATATAATTAAACAAAACGCTTCCGGCAACAAGTATCTAACCTTATTTTTTTTAAATCATGCCGTTTCCCTGCAGGTGAGGGCAGAGAGGACTGTCAGGAAAACAGCTCAGCGTACCCTCATTGCTTCGTTCACATTCATACATTGCCTCACACATACTCATTATTCTGGCTCTTGTCCAACGCAAGCATTTGGTTCACTTGATCGTGATAAATTCTCCTTACATTCCTATCTTCGTTCATTAGCTCTGAATGAACGAAGATCATTAGTAATGAGTAAGATTAAGAAATGGTGTGTTTAGGCATGATTCATTGCGTTTGCATCAGCCTTACACTCTTATCGAATCTTCACGTTTCTCGTAAGATCATGCATCATTTATTCACACATGCACCTCAGGGATCTTATTCCTACTGCATTCTGTCTACTTGCATCCTTCCTCTCCTTGTTCCATACCTCACTTCGCTGTTTCGGATAATTTTTCGCTAATGCAAGCCGTATTCAGTTCTCCATTAAGTTTCATGCATTTACCCTTCTTCATTATAAGTACTCATTATTGATGTTCATTATTAGTATTCATTATTAAAGTATTCATTATAAGTAGCTGTACCCCGCCACGAGTTCCTAATAAAAAGCATGTTTTTACCTGTCATCTATATAGTATAGGTATATAAATACAAATGTGTAAATGTATAAATAAAAATGTTCGAATGTTCGAATGTATAAATAAAAATGTTCGAGTGTATAAATAAAAATGTTCGAATGTTCGAATGTATAAATAAAAATGTTCGAATGTAGAAATAAAAATGTTCGAATGTTCGAATGTATAAATAAAAATGTTCGAATGTTCGAATGTATAAATAAAAATGTTCGAATGCAATGTTGTGTGAAATTTTCAAAACAATCGGTGAAGAACTTTCGGAGATTTAAGATTTAGAACAAACGAACGATTACATTTTTATTTCTATTGATTGTTTTGAAATCTTCCACTATCTTCTTAACTTTCTCAAATGATCATATTATATGGTTTTAATATGCACACATCTTAAAAATATCATTACTCCAGGATTCATACTACTTTTATCCTCCCTCTGCCATACATCAAGATAGGTTAAAGCAATATGTTTTTTTTTAAATAGTGCATAAAATGTTAAGTGAATTATAATTACTTTATCATTAAAAGGTGTTAGAATCTACAGACATACTGTAAATGTTTATTCAGAGACGAACAGTGGAGAATGCACGCAATTAAAGCCATCCTTTAAATCCACTCCATTGAATCTATGTAGATTTCCATTAAGAATTTACGCTTCGTGTCCTCCGATATTATCATTGAGAATTGAAATTAATTCAGGCAGAATGTTCTACAAGAGATGTTTTATATTTTCATTTCATTTAGAAATTTATATGAAGTACGTAATTGGTAGACATAATTAAGTCTGGAGAATTCGTATTAAAGTCCAATATTAAAAAGATGTTTGTGATTTTGATATTCAAGAGTTAGATTCGTGACTTTATATTAAACTAACTTGATTGTTATAATTAATTGAAGGTGCCATTTTATGTCGTTTTTCAAAAACTAATGATGTTTTGTATTTTACCAACACAGGTAGGGGCATAATTTTAAAAAAATATTTATTATTAAAAAAGTACAGAGAATATGATTTTATTAGTAATATGACACATTTCTATGACCATTTAGCTATTATAAACGTAAAATAAAACAGCAAGATTTTCTTTAAAAAAATATATATTCAACAAAACACTTCTTAAATATGCCATCTCACAAACTATAAGAAGACTTGTAACATATGTCATAAATAGCAGTTTTGCTGTTCTGATAAGGCCAATTCATTAATTACGTTACCGTTTATTATAAATTTGGCATCGTATCCACCAATCAATAGCTCGTGACTAATAAATACAAGCAGGAATTTGTTCCTCCTCAGAAACACTAGTAGACGCGTTTTTTCTCGTTTAGCAGACTTTCTTACTGCTGGTCTTCCCTCAGAAACCAGGTCAACTATCCACTTCTGCAGGACTTCTTCTATTTTTCGTGACACATTTCAATTGCCAAAGCTTAAATTTTCTCCCAACCATCGACTCCCTTTGACGTTCTAGATTTTTTGCTTTCAGTTCCCAAGTATCTTGTCGTCAGCCAGACTATCTTGGAATTGATTATTCTCTGTGGTAGCAAGTAAGGTCACAAAGTCCAAAACTTTCCTCATCATGTAACATTATGTTGGGTCGTCCGGGTGGCTTACCTTACCTGCTAGGGGATGGTCTTCATTGCCTTCTATCGGAAACGTTTTCTTAATTTTATGAATTTGTGAAATGACAAATGATCCATATAAATTAAACCAAATTTTGAATGTGAAATGTGAATTTATTAAGAATCCCTTCAAATTTTTGGTAATCCGATTAAAAACGGGATTTTTGGCCACAACGGATGAATTAACAGGTATTCTAATAAACTTTTTGTAAATTATGAATATATTATCACGATGTCGGAACACGTGTTAATGAAAATCGGAAAACTTTCGCATTTCGTCATGATATATTATCAAGGCAAATGGTTGTAGATTTCGAAGTGATATATTATTATGCACTTGCATTTGCCTTGATAATATATATTTTCATGATATATTGTCAAGGGAAACGAACGTGCATTTTGTCACGATATATTATGATGCTCGTACATTAACATCTATTTAAAAAAAAATTGTCTAAAAAATTTTTAAACAATCAGTTCCTATTTTGAGAATTACACTTAACAACAATAACGCACAAACAACCGATAAAAAGGTGATTCATATAAAGTTTTTTCTTGCGAGAAAAAACTGATTTGGTTTCAGTTTTAACAAAATAATATAATTTATTCTAACTGGCAGTCAACACAACGAGGTTATCTTATTACTAGTTAATAATATGTTCTCCTGATCAAAGATTCTCGGAAAACAGATCTTTTTCTTTTGCAGGATTGAGAAATTTTTTCCTAGGTTTTCTCCAGGTTCATATTATATTGATGTGTCCAGGACCCATGGGGGGTAAGTACCAATCGCCAACATCTCATCTTGTATGCATCGGTTCTTCTTTCCCAGCTTTCTTCTCTTTCATTTAATTATTGTAGGCGGCATAACTTAAAATAAATCATTTTTGTACCGAAAGTATTCAGTGTGTAAATTTTTTTCTAAGCTATCACGTTTACCTCATACTAATAATTGTATTTCAAGTTTTACATAACTTATAAACAACCATTCGCGACACATTAATGCAAGGAAAAAATTATCTTGTTAAAAAAGTGATGGCATGCTAGTTTTCTGATAAAATATTAGTCATTCAGAAACAAACGCGTGTTTTTTTCCAAATAAATATAATGACAAACATAATGACACATATATTTGTATATATATGATATATGTTTGTCGTTATAGGCCTGCGAATAATTTGAAAAGATTTTTAATAAGTTAACAGAATTTTTTATCGGTAAGTTTTCGTCTTGTGGTTGTTTATCAGTTGTGTAAAATTTAATACGCATTTATTTGTAAAGCTCTCAGTAGGTAGCACTTACGTATAAGTCTTTAAATTGTATTTCATTTCTCATCCACTATAATTATAGTCACAGCCATACTTTCATAATTGTAGAACACTCACCACTACACAATGTCAAGAAAAAATAATTGAAAACCTCTAAACAAGTTTTCTGCTGATTTGTCAAATTTCCATCTTGTTTAACTAAAATTTAAATAGCAGGAAAAAATATATTGCAAAAACCGCCAATTCATTATTTTAACACGAAAACACACATGATTTTAATAAAAAACGCAATTTGTTGGTTTTTGGCAATATTTGTACTGCCTACAATTTAAAAATCATTCAATGGAATGGGTCAAACGATTCATTCAATTATTTTTTCAGAATTAACTTTTTTAAAGCATGGCATATTGAATTTATATGCAGCCACAAATGTTATGTGCCGCAGAATTGTGCGCTCTATGACTTCGTTGAAATTTATGATTATGGAATTTTGAAAAAAAAAACAAAAATAATTGAATTATTTCGTCGATGTGAATAGGTTTGGTGGATATCATTTTGTGGTATTTAATATTTCAATAATGTAAATTGATATGAATTAAACATTCGGTTAGCAGAAAAGGATGTTAAATTCGTACAAGATTATGCCTGAAGGTATAACATTCTAACATGATTCTTACAAATTGGGACTAATTTAAAAATATGCTTAACGAACACAATATTTTGTGAAGACATTAATTGTAAGTCTTAATGCATGAAAGAGACATTCGTGTATGAAAAAGATAGCACGATTTATTTCATGTCTTTTTAGCAGTAACCTAATTTGAAGTCAAATGTACCAGTATTGCAACAGTAAAGTGTAAATAAGGTACCTACACTCGATTATTATTCCAAATCTACCGATCATTATAACACACAGAGATCATCCAACAATCTTTACCAGAAGAACACAGAAAGTAAAAAACAAAGAGGAACCAGTTGAACACAAATTGGTAGGTAAATTGTAGGTATCAACCCCAACGCGGTTGTTTTTTATTTCTTTCTTCGGTAGCCAGATAGTTTAGTGGCTTGTCTAAAATTATACAAGCGAGAAAGATTAACCACGTTCATGTTCTCAAGAATTTTACAACAATAACAATAATGTATTGGAACTGCGTTTACTACTTAGTAAAATTTACACTCCCACCATACGATGAAATAAATAAAAAACTAGTTGGTAGTCCTTACCTACCGATATTAATAATGATATAAATGGAATTGTTAAACTAGCTTTCAAACCCTCCTAATATTAAAACAGCTTTTTATTCAAGAAATAGTATCGATTTTTTTTAATTCTTCTATAAAAACTAGATGATAGTACAAACCTACCAATATTAATAATGATATGAATGGTATTGTTAAACTAGCTTTTAAACCCTTCTTATATTAAACCAGCTTTTTATTCAAGAAAAAAATCGATTTTTTATTATTTCTTGAATAAAAACCAGATGTTAGTACATGCCTACCGATATTAATAATGACAAATGGTATTGTTAAGCTAACTTTTAAACCCTTCTAATATGAAACTAGCTTTTTATTCAAGAATTAATATAAATTTTTTTTTTGAGAAACTCTAAAGATAAAGACCATAATTTTACTCATTCGGTATATATAACGTAAAATATAATGATTGTTCTTCATTTTATGTCAGGAAAACATTTCGTTTTTCGACATTAAAATCAAGGAACATTAAAGGTGTCAAAATTAAACTAACATAACCTAACAATATCATTGCAAAGAATCATAATTTAAAAATAATAGAAGGGTAAATATTCTTAATATTAAAAAAAAGGAAAACAACGTGATAACTTAGAAGCCTTAGAAATAAAGAAAACCCTTAGTAATAATGAGTCCATTATCAATAAACAAAAAAATTATCTTACAGTCCCATCTTAGACATGTTCTCTTTCACCGTTCTTTCTATCTCTACCCCCACTCTTCACTAATTCCTAGTCACGTCTCCACCCTCCCACACTTCAATACTTTATAATATATTATGTTCACCCGTTGTTTTGTAATGTTAAGTTAGTATATTTTACCCTGAGGAAGTAAAGGTTGTTCTGAAACCGGTCGGCGTATATAAAAAAATTATAACTCTTGCGTCGGGCCTATTTTATTATAAGGTCTTAGTATTTCCGCTTTGCAATAAAATCCAAATAAATGGAATATTTCTGAACGTATCCTAAAACTGAAAACTGTTTTAGAAAGGTGATAAAATAATATCTTAAATTTTAGAAAAAAACATATTTCTTTAGAAATGTAACTATTATGAATGCAAAAATTAAAAAAAAATTATTGTGGTTCACTTTACGTTTTTTGTAACTAAAATTACAGATAACAAAAACATACATAAAGACTTACTTATTTTATTAAACGAATATATTGGAAAGGTTTAAGGCCACCTCTTTTTTTATCGTTTCATATAAAAAAATAATTAAAAAAATATTTGGAACATAAACAGTCTTAATATTAATCAAATACATGGCAAAGGACGGAAAGAAACAGAACAATTGAATTGGTAATATACAACCAAGTATAGTAACAAGTATAAAAATCGAAGTAGGAAAAATGTAATTCTATATAAAGGATTATACAACAATATATGTGTTTATAAGTATACAGGATAGATAGAGTGGGAAACAGGTTTTGGCGTTGGGGGAGGAAAGGGATGAGGGAATGTTCGCAACTGAAATTAAAACAATGATAAATTAGCAATTTTAACATAAAATAAAGTACAATTAATCAAATCATAAAATGTGATAAAAAGAATTTCTGTAACGATAGTAACTAGCAGTGAATATGTCAGCATGTATGTGTATATTTGCAAGTTTTTGTTGTACCAATTGCAGGTTCTGTTAATAAATTAATTTTGGTTGGAGTTGGTGTTCCATTTGTCACACCAACTAATAGAAGAAAATGTTCTGTTTGCTATATTAAAGCGGTGGGTGGTTATTTATTTTGTTTACCAACTTCGGGCAGTCAACTTTTGAGTTAATAATTTTGTAAAGGAGCATCTGATTATACATATATGCAGTAAGATTTTTTCAATTGCGGTGGGAACCTTTGGTTTCATAAAGGTGCACATCTTCAATATTTTCACAACTTATTTGATATAAAGCGTGAAATTTTCGTCTTTCTAACAACGTTTAAATCATATTGCTCATGACAAAAGTAAGGGAGATACAGCGATTTATGTGAAATCATTCGAGTTGTTTCCAAAAGCGAACAAATTAGCCTCAAGTGTTAAGACATTTATTTTATTTTTCTCTCATGCGAGTAATAAATACTTTTGTGAGATAAGTTGTTAATCGCCATTGAGGTGATTTTCTTACGAAAATGGCGCTATAGAGATGATCCAATCTTTATTATTAGCATATGAGAGAGTGTGCCACGTACCTGCCTGCATTTATTTTCCTGCGAAGTCATGTTTTGTCATTTAGTTTGTCTGTATTTTTTTGTACATTTTTTTTCTGTTTCAAGATGGGGACCGCTTTAATGATCCAGGTAAGATTATTTTCTCAAATGTGAAATCGTTGTGTTTATTTGGATTTTCTTTTTTGCATTTTTTTTAAAATATTATGGCAGCCACAAAAAAGTTTGAAAAAATAATAACTTTTCAATGAACTAGTGACGTATCTATGGACAAATAGTATAATTGTTCCTCACTTGAAATGAAAAAAAAAGTTTTAAATTAAGAATTTAAGTACTTATTTATAAATTTCATGATTATGATAAAAGACAAAATTAGAAACATACCCTTTTGGACGCGAGGTCTACGACTGTTCATAGAACTACTAGTTAGTAGATAGCGTAAATAAACCACGTAGATAGTCATTTTGACGGGTCTGTCCGATGGTCGGCGATCGCGATTATAAATCGACGTTACTAGATACTAGATAATTCAAGTATGTACGTATAATCCATCCGATGTTTATGGTCGATAGAACTCTATTTGTGCGGTCAGACAGCTCAAGTCAAAAGAGCTAGGTGGCCAGTACCGGGTAGCCGCTGTGTTAGAGTGTACCGGGGCCGCAGAAGCGTAGTGAGGTGGAACTGTGATAATGCCGTGCCACCCGGCCGGACCGCGGCCGCCCGAGCGATCTCTCGTGTTATCCGGGCCGTATTGTGGGCACACACTGGGCAATATTATCAAGCAACCTACAACTTATTGTTCACTTGTTCGGCAGATATTGAATCAAAGCTTGTCTGTGCGGTGACTTCGTGCAGGTATCCCTGAAGCAAATAACAATAAGAACATAAGCCTGAGAAAAAGAGTATTGCTGATTTATTAAAATCTTATAAAGGATATCATGCCATTTCGTAATAAACTTTCATTCATAAATATCTGAACACGTGTTCATGCGGCGTTTGTGTCCTGATAGTACACAATGACGAAATGAATTTTTAAAGACACGTGTTCTGACATCGCCATAATACATTCGTTTTTTATTAATAGTTTATTAGGAAATCTGTCAATTCATTCGCTAAAGGTCTATAGTCCCGTTTGTACTTGAAAACGAATAATTTAAAGAGATTTTAAATAAATTTGCAATTTTTTAAATCAGTAAGTTTACTTCGTGTAAGTACATTCAAACAGCATTGTTATTTTTTTTAAATAATTGAATTCAACATTTCGTATATATCTCTAACTAATAATAAGTTTGTGAGGAAAGTATGCATTTATCAACGCAATTGAGTTTTAGCCATATTATGATTTTATCTAAATATATTGGCATTTTGTAGGTTAACCAGATGATTCGCTACGTTTGGTGACTTAGTAGAAGTTCCCGGGTTTATCGGGTGAAGTAGGTTTTGGCGGCGGATGTGCCTACCCACCAGCTGCCTAAAGAGAAATTTTATTCCTCAGAGCCTCCTTTGTGGGGTTATTGTTAAAAAAAATCACTCCGAGCTAATTGCACTTCAAGGTACCTAAAGTGTCGAGTCCCGCATAAAGTTGTGCTTTTGTAGAAAACGTTGTTTAACTCGAAGTAGAAAAATAGTCTCAAGAATACTGCAGTAAAAAGAACTGTCTTAGCTTATATCAAGGAATTTGAGGAAGTGAAATTACATTTCAGTTGATTAGATTATATTGGAAGCATGTTTACTGGATACTTATAGCACGTATCTCCAATTTATAAAAACATCCTGGTGAGTTTAATAATTCAATTTAAAAAAAATATATGTATATATGAAAAAACAATAAATGAAAATGAAAAACTATGACATCAAACATGCTGTTATTATTGATTTGAGATCATTATCCAATATATTTGGTGTAAATATATATCGGTCCCTCTAAATTCGGCTCACGACCCGCTGTGCAGCAAGCAAAAAATCAATTTGATAAATATCTACATTAAAATCATCACTAGGAAAACGGTAAATAAATTCGAAAACAAATATACCACTTAAGCCTACTGACGAAATAAATTTCTTTTGAGCTGTAACTAATATTTATCCGTACCAATTTTCATTTGTTAATTAATTAATAAAACCAACAGTTAATTAATTAAATAGTACAAATGTAAAATCGAAAGGCAAATACTTGATTGTTTTCTGATAAAATAATATTAAGGGAGCCGCTGGGCCGTGACAGCGACCCTTCGTAATAAAATAGGGCCTGCTAACAATGATTATTGTCGAAACATGAATATTGTTACCTAAATTATGGCTTACCGAAGTTTTGGGGTAAATGGACCCGAGAGAGGCTTTATGTGCGGATTCTGTTGACTCTGTTGCTTTATTATCAATTAGGTAAATATAGCCTACAATAAACTGGAAAATTAACTAGCAAACACAACAAATTCTTATTATAAAAATTAAAAAACGAAAATTATTTTTGTTTTTACTACTACTAATTGTAGTTAAAACAAATAAATAAATTGATATTTATTTTCGTTTTTCACAGTGTATTACTTAAAACATATATTTTTTAAAGATTTTGAAATACAGGGTTTTCCAATAAGACTTGTTATTTTGATATTCAATCGTAAAAGATCAATGGTTTCGTTGCTTGTGTGGCACGTAGCGCCGTCTTGTTGAAAGTAAACGTTGTCCAGATCAATACCATCCAATTCCGGCCATAAAAAATCATTAATCATCTCTCGATAGCGCAATCCATTCACCGTAACTGTTGTTTCAGCCTCATTTTAGAAAAAGTAAGGTCCAATGACTCCGCCGGACCATAAACCGCACCAAATAGTCACACGTTGAGAATAGAGAGGCTTTTCAACAATAACTTTTCCGAGCCCCAGATGCGACAATTTTTGCTTGTTGACGAAGCCACCGAGGTAGAAATGGGCCTTATCACTTAAGATGATTTGCATTTGATTCAATCAAGTGAATTTTAATAATTTCAATGCGTTGTTGAAGCGTGTATCGTTCCATTTTTATTAATGGCGTAGTTTCTTCAAAAGTAACATCTACCGAAATAGCGGGCTGTTCAAAATACCACCTCTTATTGGAAAACCCTGTATATTTAAAATACTCACTCCACCTTAATGTGTGAGGACGCAATCGAATCAAAGATAATGTATTCATTCACTTTAAAGCAAACGGCCTGAAAAATAAATGCAGCAAAATGGAAGGCGCAGAAATCGTTTCAACAATCACACTATGGTGATCCAGGTGCATATATAATTTATCAAATTTTGTGTCGATACACGTTGCTCAAAATTATGTGACCTAACCTAACTTATAATTTCTCCAAAGCTGACTATTCTAACATGAATCAATATCTTGCAAATGAAGACTGGTCATTTCTTCACCATAATAATACTATTAACTATAATCTTGAATTATTTTACAAAATTATTAATAAGGCCATTGAAAGCTTTGTACCACTTTCACACTTCAAGGAAGCGAAGTTCCCAAAATGGTTCAGTGGCGAGCTAATTAACCTAGTTATCTGTGAAAAAATTGCACACAAAATCTTTAAAGAATCGAACTCTCTTAACGACTACAAGATATTTCACAACTATAGAACTCAATGTAAAAAACTATCAAGAAATATATATATATTTTAATTATATAAATGGAATCTAAAACTCTATACCTTCTAATATACAAAACTTTTTCACTCACGTTAACTCTCTTAGAAAAAACAAACAAGGTTTACCCCTTTCAATGCACTTCAAAGAAAAGAGTAGTACTGACATGAATGTAAAAGTTAACTATTTTGCTGATTATTTTAAAAGCGTCTATGACGAAGATATCCCAGACAATTATATACCACCTTCGTCGCTTAACGAGAGCATACATATCCCTGCCATACACATCAATATAAACGACGTTATAAGTAAAATCAAATCCCTAGACAAAAACAAAAAGGCTGGACCTGATAATGTACATCCCAATATCCTGATAAATTGCATTACTTCACTGGCTGAGCCGATTTTTCTATTGTTTAATCAATCCCTTGACACAGGGTGCTTCCCTGATATCTGGAAACGTTGTTATCTAACTCCTATATTTAAAAAGGGTAATAAAAGTGATGTTACTAACTATAGACCAATATGTAAGCTATCCGTAATTCCTAAACTTTTTGAAAAACTATTACTTGATAAAATTTCACCATGTATTAACCATCTCATTGTTCCGAATCAACACGGATTTTTGTCGGGTAGATCAACTCTGACAGATCTCTCGTTATATGAAAACTATATATCAAACGCATTAGCTAACAGAACTCAAGTCGATTCCATATATACGGACTTTATCAAGGCCTTTGACAAAGTATGCCATAAAATTCTCCTGATCAAACTACGTAAGCTCGGTATTGACGGAAAACTTTTAGAATGGTTTGCTAGCTATCTAACTGATAGAGTATTACTTGTAAAAATCAATTTGTTCATTTTCAATCAATTTATAGCTACCAGTGGTGTACCGCAGGGGTCTCATTTAGGCCCAATATTATTTTTACTGTTCATAAATGATATTGTAAATATATTTGATGAAGATATTAATGCGTTACTTTTCGCAGATGATTTAAAAATATTTAAAATAATCAAAAGCGCTGAAGATTGTATCTGTCTACAAAATAATTTGAACAGGTTAATTAATTGGTGTTCTCTTAACAAACTTCATCTGAACATAAATAAGTGTTATTCAATAATATTTTACAGAATAAATCAACCAATTATTCATTCATATAAACTCAATAACTCAATCCTTACCTCTGTCGAAGAAATTAATGACCTGAGGATAACTTTCGACTCTAAATTAAACTTTATATCGCATATAAATAATATTAATAATAAAGGAATGAAAATGCTAGGCTTCATTCTTCGAAATTCCAGAGGTTTCAAGAATATTTCAACATTAAAAATTTTGTTTACATCCCTGGTTCGTAGTCAAGTCGAATATAACTCCTCTATCTGGTCCCCCACTACAAATTACATTCAGATTCAATCGAAAAAATTCAACATAAATTCCTAAGACACATTAATTTTAAACTCGGTATTCCCATTGAAAATATTAACTATAATTACTTGATGAAAAATCTAAATTTATTAAAACTCTCAGATCGAAGAATTATATCCGACTTAATATTTATGTTCAACATTGTAAATGGTAGTATAGACAGTCCTGATTTAATTAACCTCATTGAATTTCATATACCCACGAGAGCTACTCGTTCTAAAATTTTGTTTAAATGCAACAATATCAGGACTGAGTATTCCAAACACTCGCTTGTACCTAGGTTGCATGAAGTTAGTAATAGATACGCAGATGTGGCAGATCTATTTAACTGCACGCAAGGTAGGTACAAGAGGGCTATGCTATCAAATCTTTTCAATCAATATTAATTTTATCTAATTCTACCTTATTTGCACTATAGAAACTTATGTACTTGTATCTCTTGTTTACTTACTTACTTACCCTCTAATGTCATTTCACAATCAAATGCCACATATATTTGTAATTCTTTTTTTAAAATATTTCGTTATGGTATAATATTCTCGTTTATGGTATATTTATACCGTTGATATTAAATAAATAAATGATTCTTACAAATTGGGACTAATTTAAAAATATGCTTAACGAACACAATATTTTGTGAAGACATTAATTGTAAGTCTAAATGTATTAAAGAAACATTCGGGTATGAAAAAGATAGCACGATTTATTTCATGTCTTTTTAGCAGTAACCTAATTTGAAGTCACATGTACCAGTATTGCAACAGTAAAGTGTAAATAAGGTACCTACTTTCGATTATTTTTCCAAATCTACCGATCATTATAACACACTGAAATCATCCAAGAATCTCTAACAAAAGAACACAAAAATCATAAAATGTGATAAAAAGAATTTCTGTAACGATAGTAACTAGCAGTGAATATATCAGCATGTATGTGTATATTTGCAAGTTTTTGTTGTACCAATTGCAGGTTCTGTTAATAAATTAATTTTGGTTGGAGTTGGTGTTCCATTTGTCACACCAACTAATAGAAGAAAATTTTCTGTTTGCTATATTAAAGCGGTGGGTAAATATTTATTTTGTTTACCAACTCCGGGCAGTCAACTTTTGAGTTAATAATTTTGTAAAGGAGCATTATATATTCAGTAAGATTTTTTCAATTGCGGTGGGAACCTTTGGTTTCATAAAGGTGCACATCATACTACAATACTAAAACAGTGAACAAGCACAAATTTCGCTCCTACAAAAATCTAGTAAACTATATGTAAAGTGTGTTATTTGTGAAACTCGAATTAAAATATTAAATTCAACAATATACATTATCCCAATACAGTGAACAAAAGTGATAAAACTAAAATAAACATAATTTTGTGCTAATCGC
Organism: Hesperophylax consimilis; assembly: GCF_061612785.1. Taxonomy (NCBI): domain Eukaryota; kingdom Metazoa; phylum Arthropoda; class Insecta; order Trichoptera; family Limnephilidae; genus Hesperophylax; species Hesperophylax consimilis. The sequence continues at coordinate 7,418,811 of NC_142845.1, forward strand.
CACACTCTGTTATATGTTTCGAGGTTATGTTAGTTGTCAATCCATTAATAACAACAGCAACGAAAGTTAACTGTAATTCAAACAATTTAAACTTAAACTAAACCATAATAAACCATAACAATTATTAAATCACGCCGTAACATTGCGACATTTTGTGAGGTTAAGTGATCATAACATAAAAAACAAAAAACAAAACACCAAATGAACTGAATGTGAACTGTAATCAAGAAAAAATAAAATAAAAACTCCAATTAAATAACAAAAAGTTGCTGAATTACTACAATTAAAACGAACAATTTATTTAAATTCTAAATTAATAAAATTTAACAACTCTTAAAAACAGTTCTATAGTGACATCTCTTGGCGCAAACACAAAGCTAATAATAATAATATTATTTAGCTCCATCTTTCAATAATTCTTGGAGGTATAACAATAATATTCTCATATCATTATAATAAATTTAATATAAACTCGACATTCCAAAATGAAGAATACGAGGGCAAACAAAGGCGCTGAAGAACCTTTACAATTAAATGAAATCGTAAACCAACTTACAAAAACCATCGTTGAAAAATTTAAGGAGTTAGAAAAAAACATTATGTGTAGACTTGACACAAAATTAAAGGAATTTACGGAACAATTAGAACCCATTATAAAATCAGTAGAATTCTTATCTACGGAAGTTGAAACATTAAACGGCAAAGTACTAACTTTAACCAGTAAAATCGCTAAAATTGACCCTCTCGAATGTGAAATTATTAATTTAAAGGAGATTATTAAGGAAGTAAATACCAAAAATAATCAACGAGAACAATTTGATAGACTGAGTAATATTGAGATTCACGGAGTGCCAACTTCTAAAAGTGAAAACCTTCTTAATATCGTGGAAAATATATCCCAGAAGGTTGGATTCCAAATACAAAAAAATGACATTGATTTTATCCAAAGAGTGCGACCATGGCCAACTACAACTCCAAAAGTTGTACCAACATCCACAACTACTTCCAATATTATCGTACGTCTTCTTCGGCGGGATTGCAAGGATGCTTTATTGACAGCTGCCCGTCGCCACCGGACCCTGACCACAGCAGACATCGGCCTTCCAGGAGTAGCAAGCCGCATATTCCTCAATGACCACCTCACACCTTCTAATAAACTTTTACTGAAGAAAGCAAGGGATCTGAAGACTAAAAACCACTTCCAATATTTATGGACAAAAAACGGCAACATATTTTTAAGAAAAAATGATGGTTCCCCCGTGATGCGGATTTCTTGCGAGGCAGATCTAAAAAAAATCTCTTGACATATTCTTTTTAAAATTGTTTCTCCATACTTCTTACTATTTTATTATCATTACTACTTTCCTAATCACTTTTACTATTTCTTTACAATTTTTCTCTAAACTTATATACTATTATATTTATCAAAATTTAAAGGTACTTTACATATTATATAAAATTACGATGTTCACAATACATCCATCTCAGATTTTATTATATTACATTTATCAAAACTTAAAGGTACTATTATGTACCTAAGTTAAAAATATTACTTCTGTATTGTTAAGTATTCTCTTTTTAATCATTTTTCACACACACTATGTACTTTATTACTTTTTATTAATTTATAGCTTTTATAAATATTATAAATGGAACTTAACTGGTTTAAATCATGTTCTATATTTTATGTTCAATTATTTTTTGTAAAACTGTATGTTTCCTAAATAAACTAAAATAAAAATAAAAAAATTATGCACAAATATCGATGTGTTCAATACGAGCCTCGCAGGATTCATAGCATTCCTAAGAGAGTAGCGTTCGATCGTTGCGGGAAACTTAGTAGAGTTAGTGTGTGTATTGTTTTTGTATGGGTTGAATCTGTAGTCTTTTTATTTTTATTATTTTGGAGATTTTCCTTTTCTACTAGTTAGTATTTATATTGTATTGTATTATTTATATTCATATGTTTTTCTACTTATATATAAATGAATCTTCTGTGGAAACTTTACTGGTTTATGCAACTTGGTAAAAATGATTTGTACTAAAATATATTTGTATAACTGTTTGTTTCCCAAATAAAATAAAAAAAAATAAAAAATAAAAAAATTTTCAATATTTTGACAACTAAAAGATTCGAATATAAAGCGTGGAATTTTCGTCTTTCTAACACCGTTTAAATCATATTGTTCATCACAAAAGTAAGGGAGATACAGCGATTTCTGTGAAATCATTCGAGTAGTTTCCAAAAGCGAACAAATGAGCCTCAAGTGTTAAGACATTTCTTTTATTTTTCTCTCATGCGAGTAATAAATACTTTTGTGAGATAAGATGTTAAGCGCCATTGAGGTGATTTTCTCACGAAAATGGCGCTATAGAGATGATACAATCATTATTATTAGTATATGAGAGAGTGTGCCACGTACCTACCTGCATTTATTTTTATTGACTGAGCGAGGTCCTGTTTTAATTCGACCGTTTTGCATTTAGTCTGTCTGTAATTTTTTTGTGCGTTTTTTTCTGTTTCAAGATGGGGACCGCTTTTAATGATACAGGTTAGATTATTTTCTCAAATGTGAAATCGTTGTGTTTATTTGGATTTTCTTTTTTGCATTTTTTTTAAAATATTATGGCAGCCACAAAAAAGTTTGAAAAAATAATAACTTTTCAATGAACTAGTGACGTATCTATGGACAAATAGTATAATTGTTTCTCACTTGAAATGAAAAAAAAAAGTTTTAAATTAAGAATTTAAGTACTTATTTATAAATTTCATGATATGATAAAAGACAAAATTAGAAACATACCCTTTTGGACGCGAGGTCTACGACTGTTCACAGAACTACTAGTTAGTAGATAGCGTAAATAAACCACGTAGATAGTCATTTTGACGGGTCTGTCCGATGGTCGGCGATGGCGATTATAAATCGACGTTATTAGATACTAGATAATTCAAGTATGTACGTATAATCCATCCGATGTTTATGGTCGATAGAACACTATTTGTGCGGTCAGACAGCTCAAGTCAAAAGAGCTAGGTGGCCAGTACCGGGTAGCCGCTGTGTTAGAGTGTACCGGGGCCGCAGAAGCGTAGTGAGGTGGAACTGTGATAATGCCGTGCCACCCGGCCGGACCGCGGCCACCCGAGGGATCTCTCGTGTTATCCGGGCCGTATTGTGGGCACACACTGGGCAATATTATCAAGCAACCACCAACTTATTGTTCACTTGTTCGGCAGATATTGAATCAAAGCTTGTCTGTGCGGTGACTTCGTGCAGGTATTCCTGAACCAAATAACAATAAGAACATAACACTGAGAAAAAGAGTACTGCTGATTTATTAAAATCTTATATAGGATATCATGCCATTTCCTAATAAAATATCATTCATAAATTATTTTTTTTAAATTTTTTTTTGCAATCTTTTAAATCAGTAAGTTTACTTCGTGTAAGTACATTCACACAGCATTGTTATTTTTTTAATAATTGACTTCAACATTTCGTATATATCTCTAACTGATAATAAGTTTGTGAGGAAGGTATGCATTTATCAACGCAATTGAGTTTTAGCCATATTATGATTTTATCTAAATATATTGGCATTTTGTAGGTTACCCAGATGATTCGCTACGTTTGGTGACTTAGTAGAAGTGCCCGGGTTTATCGCGTGATGTAGGTTTTGGCGGCGGATGTGCCTACCCACCAGCTGCCTAAAGAAAAATTTTATTCCTCAGAGCCTCCTTTGTGGGGTTATTGTTAAAAAAAATCACTCCGAGCTAATTGCACTTCAAGGTACCTAAAGTGTCGAGTCCTGCATAAAGTTGTGCTTTTGTAGAAAACGTTGTTTAACTCGAAGTAGAAAAATAGTCTCAAGAATACTGCAGTAAAAAGAACTGTCTTAGCTTATATCAAGGAATTTGAGGAAGTGAAATTACATTTCAGTTGATTAGATTATATTGGAAGCATGTTTACTGGATACTTATAGCACGTATCTCCAATTTATAAAAACATCCTGGTGAGTTTAATAATTCAATTTAAAAAAATATATATGTATATTGTGACGAATCAAATTTCGTCACAAATAAATTTGAAGGTTAAACTAAGTATGTCCCGCAGTGTGCGCCCAAAGACAAAGAAAGTGTTGACAGACGGGGGTTGTAAAGAAAGAAGTGAGAAGTGCGGGGTAGGGCGACAGGTCCTACGAGCTCAGGAACGAAGACAGTCAAGATCGAGGCGGGAGAGAGAGGAGATCGAGACAGGAGTGGTGGTGAAGTACGCGCTCCCCGCCCAGCGGTGTGATGCTGGGCGGCGGATGAAGAAGTTACAGTCGAGTTAGAGAAAGTGATTTTCAAGTGTTGTCCTCCGCCCGGCGACGTAATGTTGGGCGGGAGGCGAAGAAAGTGCGATGACCAGACGCGGCCGGGAGGGCCTGAGCTGCAGAACTGCAGAAGCTGCCACCTAGGACTTCGGCCTTACTAAGGCCATCGAACAAAATGAACTCAGTGACAACAGTGTAGCTACAGTGAACAATTACAATGCGAATAGTGAAGAAGTAATCCGAACCATATGACAACTAGTTAAGTTATAGATGTAAGTAGATCTAAGTATAATTTAGATTTAGTATTAACACTTGACAAACCCTATTAAAATCGAGACTTATAATTAATAGATGTTCATAATTAAATTCACCTCCCCGTTCCCCACCCAAGTGACACGAGTTGGCGAGAAGGCAGAACATACGAATTGGTAAGTATAAGAACAGCAATATATTTAAGTATGATTCTGAGCTAGATGCCGGAGGAGACGATAACGTGATTTTTTGTCACAATGGCGCCCAATGTGAAGCGGTTTTAGATATTTTACTATATATATCACTAATGTTATTGACATTCCTAAAACTCATCCCTGAAAACAAGGTAAATATTTGCATGTTCTTATTATATTTAATCTTCTGCACTGTTTCTCGCCCTTGTTATGTTTTGTCTCGAGTTACATACCGTTGTTTGGGTGTTTCGTTTTTTGTATGGCGTAAACAAAAATGTTCTGTGATGAAGTCAGATGCATGTCAAGTGCTATTTTTTGTCGGGGGGCAGTTAAATCATTATCAAACAAACTCGGCGTTTTGACACATTTGGGACTGTCGGTACCTGGAGATCGTTAATCCTCTCATCACCGATAGATATTTTCAGGAATGTTATATTTTTTAGAAAACAAGTAAGTCCGGAGATGTCAAGTGGCTAATTTTTTTGTTGTTAAAATGTATTAATGATAGTGATTTTAGGGTACCCATTCGAGTTCATTTTTTGTTGAGTTTTAGGCAGGGGTGTTTGACCCCGAGTAAGGATTATATATTTGTCCCGTTGACAAAGGTCATCAAATCAAAGAGGTGAGGTGAGCTGAGTCAGCAAATCTAGAATTGCTGTGTGTGAACGGCATAAGAATAACAATGTATTTTCTATATGTCATTCGGAGAAATTCATTTTCATACCACAATTTCGATCAATTTTATGTGTTCGGTAAAAATCCGATAATTAAAAATTGATGGCGGAAGGCGACCGATAGAGAGGGGAGAGAAAGGGTTAGGCGCATTCACTTAACGCGATTTGAGAAAAACAAATATCTTCGTTCGGCGAAACCGTACATTATCTTGTATCTAAAGTCTCGCAATGTTTCGGATAGTAGTCTGCGCAGATGAGAAAATAAAAGGGCGCGTGCGAATGTGATGACGAACTGCGTTAGTTACGAATTGGAGCACTTACCACCGACACGATTTGTGAGGTACAAATACTTACGTTTGATGAACTTAGTATGAGAGTACCTAAATGTCTCCATATCTAAAAAGTAATCTGCGTGCGTGATAAAAGACCGGTGTTGGTAGAGGTGCGTTCACGAGTTAAAAAATGTGAAATGCGAACGGAAACGTAAAGGAGCACTGAACGTTCCACGATTTGAGTGGTACAAATATGCATGTTTGACGAAATTACTATGAGAATACCTAAATGTCTCCATATCTGAATAGTCTGCATGCGTGATAAAAGACCGGTATTGGTAGAAGTGCGTCCACAAGCGAAAATGCGAAAACAAAAGCGAGCACTGAACGTTCCATGATTTGAGTGGAACAAATACGCGCGTTCGTTGAAATTAGTATGTGTGTACCTAATCGTCTCCATATCTGAAAAGAATTCTGCGCGCGTGATAAAAGACCGTAAATTATGTAAAAGTGCGAAAAATTTAAATAAAATGCGATGATGCATTGAAGCATTGGCCAGCAGGGATGATAAAATGTGACATGTTGAGGTTGCATCTTAAAAGCGGTTGAATGAGAGACAGAGTATCCGGTTTTGGTGGTTTCTCCGTGTAATAGAAACTATCTGGCGCTCAAATTTCCATTGTGTATCACGTCGGGAGATACACTACAACTCTGTTACCATATATTGTTTAGTTTTTTATCATTCATTTCATTTCAGATGTACTATGTATGTACACCAGATTTTCTTGTTTTTGTTATCGAAGATGTAGGCGTTAATAATAGATTAAGGTAAATGTGGAGTGAATAAAGATTAGTAACGGCTTCTTTTGCAAAGTACAACTAAGGTTTAGGTTTAAGTGATCAACGTGTATTGATAAGGAGTTATGCGTATGTAAGTATGGAATTCTATTATACTTCAGACATGCCAGCAGAACTGAGGGGAGATTAAGCTGAAGTGGTGAGTATGAATTCCCAACTCCTTCCCTATCCTGATTCTTTGAAAATTTTATGTTGTCATTAATAATATTGTCATTAATAATGTTGTCATTTCATGTTGTCATTTAAAATCTTGTCATTAGTTTTTGGTCACATGCTTGGGAAGAAATTTGTAAACAAAAATTGAAAGGTTTATATCTTCAAGTGTCTGGAGAGGATTAGATCGCTTGGTTAAAATAAAAAGTATTTATGTTAGTCGAGGTGTTAGTATTCATCGTTGATTTTAATGTGTTTTATTGTCACTTTTATTGTTTTCATGTTATTTTATATTGATAGGCTAAATGTTTTGACTTGAGTTTTGTTGTGGGTTTGAAAGAGCGTGTAGCGAAAAGGATTGTCGTTGAAAATGAGATATGATGAAAAAGAAAAAAAATAATGAGGATAAGTAATGATAAGAAATGTTAAATTTAGAAAATTGCATTGTTTATAATTCAAGATTTACCATGTTTAGAGTTAAGAAGGTTGTCATATGGGAAAAGGGAAATAGAAAATTATGTTTGTAGGAAACCATAATTTTCTTTTGTAACGAAGGGGGTGTTGTGACGAATCAAATTTCGTCACAAATAAATTTGAAGGTTAAACTAAGTATGTCCCGCAGTGTGCGCCCAAAGACAAAGAAAGTGTTGACAGACGGGGGTTGTAAAGAAAGAAGTGAGAAGTGCGGGGTAGGGCGACAGGTCCTACGAGCTCAGGAACGAAGACAGTCAAGATCGAGGCGGGAGAGAGAGGAGATCGAGACAGGAGTGGTGGTGAAGTACGCGCTCCCCGCCCAGCGGTGTGATGCTGGGCGGCGAATGAAGAAGTTACAGTCGAGTTAGAGAAAGTGATTTTCAAGTGTTGTCCTCCGCCCGGCGACGTAATGTTGGGCGGGAGGCGAAGAAAGTGCGATGACCAGACGCGGCCGGGAGGGCCTGAGCTGCAGAACTGCAGAAGCTGCCACCTAGGACTTCGGCCTTACTAAGGCCATCGAACAAAATGAACTCAGTGACAACAGTGTAGCTACAGTGAACAATTACAATGCGAATAGTGAAGAAGTAATCCGAACCATATGACAACTAGTTAAGTTATAGATGTAAGTAGATCTAAGTATAATTTAGATTTAGTATTAACACTTGACAAACCCTATTAAAATCGAGACTTATAATTAATAGATGTTCATAATTAAATTCACCTCCCCGTTCCCCACCCAAGTGACACGAGTTGGCGAGAAGGCAGAACATACGAATTGGTAAGTATAAGAACAGCAATATATTTAAGTATGATTCTGAGCTAGATGCCGGAGGAGACGATAACGTGATTTTTGTCACAATATATGAAAAAACAATAAATGAAAATGAAAAACTATGACATCAAACATGCTGTTATTATTGATTTGAGATCATTATCCAATATATTTGGTGTAAATATATATCGGTCCCTCTAAATTCGGCTCACGACCCGCTGTGCAGCAAGCAAAAAATCAATTTGATAAATATCTACATTAAAATCATCACTAGGAAAACGGTAAATAAATTCGAAAACAAATATACCACTTAAGCCTACTGACGAAATAAATTTCTTTTGAGCTGTAACTAATATTTATCCGTACCAATTTTCATTTGTTAATTAATTAATAAAACCAACAGTTAATTAATTAAATAGTACAAATGTAAAATCGAAAGGCAAATACTTGATTGTTTTCTGATAAAATAATATTAAGGGAGCCGCTGGGCCGTGACAGCGACCCTTCGTAATAAAATAGGGCCTGCTAACAATGATTATTGTCGAAACATGAATATTGTTACCTAAATTATGGCTTACCGAAGTTTTGGGGTAAATGGACCCGAGAGAGGCTTTATGTGCGGATTCTGTTGACTCTGTTGCTTTATTATCAATTAGGTAAATATAGCCTACAATAAACTGGAAAATTAACTAGCAAACACAACAAATTCTTATTATAAAAATTAAAAAACGAAAATTATTTTTGTTTTTACTACTACTAATTGTAGTTAAAACAAATAAATAAATTGATATTTATTTTCGTTTTTCACAGTGTATTACTTAAAACATATATTTTTTAAAGATTTTGAAATACAGGGTTTTCCAATAAGACTTGTTATTTTGATATTCAATCGTAAAAGATCAATGGTATCGTTGCTTGTGTGGCACGTAGCGCCGTCTTGTTGAAAGTAAACGTTGTCCAGATCAATACCATCCAATTCCGGCCATAAAAAATCATTAATCATCTCTCGATAGCGCAATCCATTCACCGTAACTGTTGTTTCAGCCTCATTTTAGAAAAAGTAAGGTCCAATGACTCCGCCGGACCATAAACCGCACCAAATAGTCACACGTTGAGAATAGAGAGGCTTTTCAACAATAACTTTTCCGAGCCCCAGATGCGACAATTTTTGCTTGTTGACGAAGCCACCGAGGTAGAAATGGGCCTTATCACTTAAGATGATTTGCATTTGATTCAATCAAGTGAATTTTAATAATTTCAATGCGTTGTTGAAGCGTGTATCGTTCCATTTTTATTAATGGCGTAGTTTCTTCAAAAGTAACATCTACCGAAATAGCGGGCTGTTCAAAATACCACCTCTTATTGGAAAACCCTGTATATTTAAAATACTCACTCCACCTTAATGTGTGAGGACGCAATCGAATCAAAGAAAATAATGTATTCATTCACTTTAAAGCAAACGGCCTGAAAAATAAATGCAGCAAAATGGAAGGCGCAGAAATCGTTTCAACAATCACACTATGGTGATCCAGGTGCATATATAATTTATCAAATTTTGTGTCGATACACGTTGCTCAAAATTATGTGACTATTTTCCACAGTTAAATTCTACCAGCCTTTTTAAAAAATGTGGAGTAAATATTACCCGGCGCGTGAGGTCAGAACAGTAAAAAACTTGACTTATTACCATGGCGTTTGCTTGGTTAAAACAGTATTAAACCACGCCGTAAAACGGTTAGGATGTTACTAGTTAGATTCTTACACACCGGTTCAACTTTGGTGTGGTAAAGCCGGCCTTGAGCCAAGTTTAAGACCGTTTAACCAAACAAACGCCATGGTAATAATTCAAGTTTTTGACTGTTCTGTACTTATGCGCCGCGTAATATTTACAATGCGTTTATAAGTTTAAGCGCTAGGCAAATTAGGGAGAGGGAGAGGAAGTTCTTGGAACGAAAAAGGTATGAGGGGTGGGTAGGAATCTAGGGATCACTATTTCCGGGAGTGAGAGACCAGTTGCAGATGTCAAAGGGATCCCTAAACCAGCCTCTACCGATTTGGCAGACCACGCATCTGGTGGACAAGAGCACCCTGAATACACCTCACCCGATGAACCTGGGCACCTCTGGGCAAGTCACCAAACATAGCGAACCAATTGGAATGACCTATGGCAGAGGTGTTAGGTTATCCAATAAACGGTTCCCGGGGTTGTACCTAAACCCGCTTCCCAAATCGATAGTTTAGCAGAAAGAAACCAATAAATGTTCTATAAAATTAATTAATCATATTATAATAACCTGCGTGGTAAAGACGCGTACTTAAGCCATAAAAGGTAAATAAACAAAAAAATTGTGTTGCCGTTTTTCTTTCGGGATTCGATCATAACTTTTAAATGTATGTAGATTACAAAATATTTTATGTATATTATCAAAAATTGGCGTTACATAGTGTTTCTACAGTAATTAAAAACAAAATAAAAAAATTGTTAAAGATTACCTAATGAAATAATATGTCGTTATTATGTTAAAGATAACCTAATGAAATAAAATGTTGTTATTATGTTAAAGATAACCTAATGAAATAATATGTCGTTATTATGTTAAAGATAATCTAATGAAATAGTATGTCGTTATTATGTTAAATATAACCTAATGAAATAATATGTCGTTATTATGTTAAAGATAACCTAATGAAATATGTCATTATTATGTTAAAGATAACCTTATAAAATAGTATGTCGTTATTATGTTAAAGATAACCTAATGAAATAGTATGTCGTTATTATGTTAAAGATAACCTAATGAAATAGTATGTCGTTATTATTTATTTATTTATTTTCACATATACGGCACAACATGTGCCATTCACATACTAAATTACAGAGAATAGTACAGCAACATAAGGAATGCAACAATATAAATGTAAGTATAATGGTATAATCAGTAAATAGTAGTAAGGTTAAAAGTATGAAAAAAAGAGATATTAATAAAATATAAGTAGCAATCTGTAGTATAGTATTAAGTCAAAGTAAGAAATTATATGTAATTTTATGTTAATGATAACCTAATGAAATATAATCGATATAACTTAATGAGTTAAACCAAGTTACCCAAGACCTCCAAGAGCTCCAGTCTAGCCAGGATTTGCTCTATCACTGAGCTAATTTGACCCTTCCGGGTCAGATTTGTCTGTATCATACTTCGACTAAGAACTACCAACATTATGTTCATTTTCTTAACGCATATTTAAATTAAAACTAGTGAACCTCATAATGCTTCGCTATTATTAATGTCTTTTCCGGGCGTCACCGACTTTTTCCACCATTCACTACTATACACTAGAATGTTACTGTTAAAAAACTACATTATATCGACTTTCATTCGACTCAGTATCTCATTCTGGTGCAGATATGTTGCGTTATTCCTCGTGAGTCCCCGAATTTTTTTATCATTTAGACCACTATATAAACACTCCTGATACTTAGAGAAGATACCTAGATACCTAAGAAAAAACTTTTCTTATAAGTGTCAATTTTCGAGTTTAACTAGAAAAATCAACTGAATTTTATATATCTACATAACGGATATATTAATCCAAGACATTATCTTGATCGTATTTAGTTCGGGAAGGATCTTGCAATCATACATAAAGTTTGCAGGAAATAAAATATGCAGTTAATTATGACCGAAGGGGATATGGTTCGAATTAGCGCAAAGCCCCGGCAAGGCTGAGGTCCTGGGTTCAATTCCTTGTTTCTATGTATGATATTTCTGTTTAAAATGTTCATTAGTAGCGAATATTGTCTTGACGATTAATCAAGAATTATCATTTAATACAAACTCGTAACATCAAGCAGTATCTGCAATGTAACGTTTCGATGAAAGCTTAAGAACTTTATTTCAGCTTTTCCGCCTGGTTTCTTAAGCCGTTAAAATACCGTGGCAACTGAACACCTCAACCTAAGCGCATCAGGTCTGTTCAATTTACGTTATGATCATCATTAAATTTCACTCTATCTTAGAAAGCGCAAAATGCTTTCTTAAAAAATATTCAGTTAACAAGAAAAAAATCTTAGGTAAAAACTAATCGACCCCTTTACAAAATCAGAGAGTGTGTGAGTCATTCACGGCTACGCCCTTCATGTCCTAAGGAAACCGAACCATCAATGTATTTTACAATATCAAAATTACAAGCACATTTGGCGATGTCACATTATGGACAATGCTCCTGTGATGTCATTACTACAAAAATAGTCTAAATTGCATTATAAAACTTGTACTTTGTAATTTTAAATAATTTATTTTGTCCACTGCATGGAAATACTGAATCAGTGGGGGATATGCCATGTACTTTTAGGTTACTTGTGACGACACATTTTGAACGACGTCATTACATTTTGTAGGCATGGTATTTTATGATCTTTACTAACCATATTATGTGTTATTTTAAGCCACAGTTCGTAATTTTAGTTCAATTAATACGTGAAAGTTGTAACTACGTCTTTTACATTATTTATTTTGTTTCCTATATGGAAATACTAAAACAGTGGGGATAATACTTTTAGGTAGGTACTTGTGACGTCATATTGAGGACGATATTTCCGTGACGTCATTAGTACCTAATTTAACCAAAAATCGTATGATTTAATATTTAAGGTGTACTTATTTTATGTAATTTATCTTGTCCTGTGGAACTACTGCAAAGGGGGGGATAATCCTTCGGTTGGTTTGACAGTTTTTAAGTTAAGAAATGTAACGCCATTGCGGTAAACATTATCATAATGTTAGGTATTCCAGCCACGTTACACAGCGAGCAGAGTGGCGCAGCGGAAGCGTGCTGGGCCCATAACCCAGAGGTCCGTGGATCGAAACCACGTTCTGCTAAAAACTCATTTTTATTTTTGCTTCTTATTTTTGGTTAAAATTATGCTTTCTATGTGGTGTATTGTTACGCTGCTTCTTACAGAAGTATTACAGAATTACAGTGTGCATCATCGTTGTTTTAAGAAACGTTAATTTTAGAAGTAGGTAGCACAGCACGCCATAATACCCCAAAAATAAAATTACTATAAAACCACAATATTACTTTAATAAGGGGCGTCTGATTTAAAATGCTCCTGGGGTAGTAATTCGGCCATTTTTTTCTATAACAGTTAGGTAAGGTTAGGTTAGGTTAGCAGTACAGATTTACACAATATGTTCAGTACACATATGAATTTATGCCGCCGTTCTTAAAATAGTTAATGGTCTGCATTGTTGCTTTTTTAACAAATTTATTTAATTTTTGATTTTATCATATTTCAAAAAAATAATCCCCGTGATCTTTAAAATATAAATAATAAACATAAATATAATACGTACATATTTAAAATTTGACACGTGGAAATTAAATTCTTTTAACTTTCGTAGATATTTTTGAGTGTCCCTTGGCAATACAATATTATTTTTAGGATTTTGTATACCATTGTTTATTCTGAGCCATCCATTGCTTATTTCCATTTTATACTTCTTCAGGGATTTCCAAGTTCCATAAAAATTAGAATACATTATGTTATCATTCTTACAATAACATCCGTTCTGCAAAAATGGCTGCCGATTTTTTTAAACAAAACGTGTTTTGTTTCGCAAGAAAATCTTTTTGTTCTTTGTTTTACAGTAAAAAATTCATTCATCAAAATATTTTCTTATAAAAAAAACATTCGAAAAGACCTACCAATTCGTATGCTTCCTCCACCCCCTCTGACGAAGAAAATAAATGGGTAGACATTTACTGAAAAATACTTGAAGTTCACCTTCTTAGTATTAAGTCGAATGAATTTTTTAAAAATGTTTCAGAATATGACCGGATAAATTTATAAAATGATAAATGGATATCTCGTATATAATAAGCAATTTATGTGAATCAGAAGTTTTAACAAATAAGTTGAATTTCGAACGGGGTATTTGATTTAATCTGGAAGCGAGGCGAAATTATTAGAATTGTTAATTTTGGTTGTGACCATTAATGACTTTTGATGACTTAAACTTTATTAATTCACTATGTTTGGCCTTACTAAGATACTCTTTTCGGTTGTGACTCTGTTTATAACACCGGTTCAATGAACTCCACAACCTTATAAATTTAATCTTTATATTAAAAATTGGAAGTGTTTGTTTAGAAAATTCAGATAAACAATTCTATACACCTACCTATACATTTAACAGAAAATTATTATAAGCGCTATTTCAAAAATTAGAACAGATATCCCGTTGTCGTAACATATTTAGATGAGACATGAAGCAAAAAAAGGGTGCAACGTTTTTTTTCCTCTAAGTAGTCCAAATGGATTTGTAACGTTCTCAATCGGAAACTACCGATTACGTTCCCCGCGCACTGCTACTCGCGTGTTAATAATAGACGTTTGTGGATAATGGTTTATGTTTGCAACTCAAATGTAAATTGTTAATCTAGATACAGGATTAGTCCATGTATTAATTTTAAAAATTTATAAATAAATTACATATCCAGGAATCCAGTAAAAGTACAATATTGCTCTAACCTTCACAATGAACTCTGCACCTGTAAATGTACCTACACTATGTGCCGTCCCACAGTAGGAAAAGATAGGACAGGAGTATGAACATAATAATATTTGATAAGGTACCAAGTAAAGGTAAAGTTGGTAGTAAGAGTATGTACGATATACGTTGGTTGTATCAGCAGTTGCGAGTTCGACCTCCGTTGTCAGCCCTGCTAAGTGCTGTTAGATCTATCTACGACACGTCTGCCCGGAGCACCCTACTTACCCTTGTAAGGTCTACCCCCGTCCCGTCATGACGTCACGTAGTGTGTTACATGCCGCCAGCCTCACATGCGCCGTACTTAATTAGCCCTGAACGTTATCGTAAAAGCCGGATAAATCAAAGTCACGATAAACATTTAACTAAACATTTCAACAATCGCGTTCCGATGGTTGACGTAGGTCGTAAGTTACCTGCTCTAAACACAGTATTAGTCGTATGTTTTTTTAAATGGCGCAATAGCACGTTGACATTTATACATGTATGTCAAGGTTTTGAAGTGAGTTATGTGAAAATATTATCGACAAAACATTCAAAAATTTTATAAAGGTGGAATTATTTCTATAAAGCTCACATGCGGAAAATCTTTGCACTAGGGTATTTTTAAATTATCACGCTAGTTACATGTGCAATTCATTCTATTTTTAATACACATAACACGTCTATTTGAATTTAGATTTTGTTTTCATGAATGTATGAATGCAAATATCCCTGTCGATGACAATGCATTCTGTTAACTTTTGGTGTCACTCATGCATACATATGGATATATACACAATTCTCTAAAATTGGATGCCATTAGAGCAGTCAATATACGAAATAAATGTCCTACCCAATCGAGAATTAGCTTATTCCAGTCCCTCGAGAAGATGGTGCAATCCTTAGTCAAAACTATCCAAAATAACCATATATATATGAAAATATTTAATTAAACACGACTTAATTACAATAGAACAAAAATTTATTTGACACCTTAAGTAGCATTTTAAGAAGCAATGTGATTTTTTTCATACATATAACTTGTAATATAATAGAAACAAACGTGTAAATAATCATTTTTGGACCATACTTTGCAATTTTTTTCTATCGAGGGAATTTTATGTAATTAATGTTTCGGCCCTACAAATCTTCAGATATTATCTTGAAAAATAACATGTATTTTTTTAAGAACTTAGAAACTTAAAGTGTTCAAGGGAAATATGTTATAAATCGGTAGAAAATCGGAATTCCGGCCCTTAATAAAACAGATGTACATAGTAAAAATACTTAGTTTAAGAAGACGTATTATAGTAAAAATACTTAGTTTTTTAGGAGTTCATATTTTTTTTGCATTTATACCACTTTGTTGGACTTTAAGCCTTGTTCGATGTAAGCATCATTTTCCTTTGGGTAGAAATTATTATTATAATCAAATAACACAATCTTTATTGCCATAGTTGCCTGGATGGTGTCCCCCTGAGTCCCTCTGGAGACGGGAGATGTCCAAATATCCTCCATAAACGGCTGCTTACACACATTTTTTTAAATCTTTTTCACTTAAATTCCGCATTTTTTGAGTGTATCTATGTATTATTATTTTTGTTATTCTAATATATTATTTCAAAATATGGAATGTATTGCATTGCACTATCCTTGCATACATTCTGGAATAAATATTTATTATTATAATTATTTTTATAAGCAATAATTATTAGCCTGAAACACTCATCCACATTGAAAAATCTCCTGATAAAAGATACATGACGCCAACGGGACGGGAATAATTGTTACCCTTTGTGCTATGCATAAAAAATCTTGTCTTAAAACACTAGTTTACCAAAAAAAATATTATGTTAATTCAGTGCCACCTATATTATAAATTATTTTAAAATTATTTTTGTAAATCTTACAATGTCAAGTGGGAAAGAGGTCATTTGACAATATCTTGAGGCAACTTATATATTATTTATATGTTGAAAACTCCTCGCAGTGAGTTCAAATGGACATCATTGCAGTAGTAGCAGTAGCTACGGTCTGAAAATCATTTACTAGATTGTGAGCAGACACTTAGGAGATATCTTCTTATACGTATATTTGTCTTTATTGTGTTACCAAGTAGCAAACTCAATGAAGCAAAATGTTTAAACGACCTCGTTTAGGTATATTAATCAAATAATATATTTACCAATCAGTTAAAAATAATCAAACAAGAGGTTATCGTAAATTGTAATAATATTAATAGTAAAAAATCATATTAAGGTCCATAAAGCTGTTCAAATAACGTGTTTCTTGGGCATAAGAATGTTCAAGTTCGTTACTTAATAATATGAGCACAAAAATTATTACTTTGCCCTCGTAATTTATCGGTTAAAAAACATACCACCTGTAATGCTGTTTATGGGGCGTAAGGCTTTAGTATTCGTAATGGTGCCTTCGTTCACGTGGGGTTGGTTAAGGCGCCGTTTAAAGCCATTGTTTACTCGATAACAATGAAGGAAATTTCTTCAGCCAAAAGTCTATTAATGGAAATGCTGAATACACACCTGTTAGGCGAAAACCGTTCACAAAATACTTGGGATATTTTGTAATTACGATTTTGCTTTCCAAAGTTGTTCATTAACAAGAACAATATTGTTTATCCCCTTACATTAAGTGATTGGAGAGTCGTAAATTACTGATGAGGAACATAAATGTTTTTCAGAATTGTTTTATTTGTTGTGAGAATCGGGAATTATGCGGAAATTCGGGAAAATTTCTTAAATTTCAAAGAAAACGGTATGATTTTTTACACTTTAATCATACTCTACGATCTGTTTTGGTAAAGTAAGAATGATTGATAATGCATTTACATTTACTTTTAAATTACTTAAATAATATTAAAAACCTCTTCCTTTAGCCAACGTTTCGGACGGCGTTACCGTGTCCATCATTAGGGCAGATGTATAATTAACAGATTAACATCTGCCCTGATGATGGATACTGTAATGCTGTCCGAAACGTTGGATAAAGAAGGAGGTAGCGCTACACGGAATAATACCTCCCAAAAAATAATTGTAATAATTTTGGCCTGTATTAAAATCAGTTTATTTTCTACAAAAATATCGAATATTAATTTGAAGGCGCTACTCATTAATCACGTTTATATTTGGAACGTTCCATACAATAAATTTACAAAGTTGGTTTTGTAAATGCTTATAAATGTCCAAACCTTTTACATTTTTATTTTATGATGATCCATCGAGATTTTAAATCGTTGCATTCCTAAGGAAAGAATAAGGTAAATTAAATCTTTCAAATTTGTAAATACATATCCCAAACATGTTTGTAAATTCAAGTAATTTATTATTATACTAGAAAATATATAATTATTAGTGGGCCCAGGGCAGACGTAGTCCTGCCACAGACCGTCTTTTATTTAGACCGCATTTTATATAGACCTCATTTTATGTAAACCGCCTTTTATCTGGTCGCGCTGTTGTCGGATATTTAATGCATTTGACATACATAGAATACATGCGAAAGTCACATGCATCGCATAAATTGCTTTGATGTTTAATTTGATATCGATCATTTCAGCAAATTGTTTTTATTGTTCATTACGATATAAAATGAGTAAAATTCTCTTAAAACTGCCTTGAAGTGTACCTCTTTGACAGTGTGATAAATTGCCGCATGAATACGAAGTTCGAATTTGTGTTTGTATGTATTTTAGATGAAACATTTTTTTTAAGATCTTGACAAAGCGCTACCTTGGGTCCGACACAATCCTATCTGTCAAGCTGGAACCAACCATCAGGTACAGTAACCGAGACTTTAACTCCAAACATCTTCTAATATAATAAAGTCAGACAAACGAGCGGGTGCAGGGTGGGGTAAACTGGCGCAGGAGGTGTAGTCGTAAATATACACACCCTTCTCCTACGAGTACTTTCCGAAAAATTATTATATCATTTTCCGTTACAATACAGACTATAGGTACGTTATTTTTTTGAAAGTGTACTGTAATATCACATATAAGTTTTCCGTCTCTTGATTTCATGGTTTTGTTTGATTAAACATTTTAATAGTAGTTGTTGATGATCTCATAGCAGAAATCACAAGTTATTTTAGGATGAAAATGAACTGGAAAATTTAATAATAAGTGAATAAAATAAAATTCTCCTCGCCTAAATTCATCATTTATGATTTCTAAAATGATTTATTATTGGTTTTTATTCATCTTAAAAATTGAAATTGGTCGGAGATAAATAGAATCATCATAATCGTAACCTCAACGTGGCCCAATCACACTTTGAAAAGATCCATGAATGTCGAAACAGCTGTCACAGTAGTAAAAAAAAAACTAAAATACTTGCAGAACTTAACGCAGTTTTTGATTTTCGTAATTTTATTTAAAGATCGACAATGTAATCGACTTATTAAATATTAAAAAAGGTTGATAATGTTTTCGAAGAGCGAGATAAAAGTTTCACCTTAAAAAAATAAAATGACTCAAAACACACAAATATCACCCACCGATGAAATAATACTCAATATTTTATTTTATTAATCTTCTAATGGTACGTATACATTTTCCAACTGAATCGCGAACCGAACCACAAAGTACGGGAAAAGGGACGAAGAAACTGCAAGCGGCGTTTCGCGGTATTTGCGGTTCCTTCGTTCCTTTCTTATATGTTGAGGTTCAGCTTATCAGTTCGGCTCTCGTATATATACGTAGCATAAGATTACAGGTCTTATTCTAGACCAAGAAAGAAAGGATAAGGGAATTATGTAGATTTGTAATATGAAACCAAACAACATACAGAGAGTGAAGTATTAACATAATAAGCAGATTTAGACTAAAAGCAATATATATGTGTCATAATATAGCAAAATCAAACCAGATATTTTTTCTCAATTCAAATCGGAACGGGTTGTTTCACAGAATTTGAATAATTCATCAAATTTAAACTACAATTTTCAAGTTCTGTTGTCATATCATTATGGGCCAGTTATTTCACAGAACTTGAATAGAATTCTCACAGAACTTTAAAATTAACTTTGAAATTTGATGAATTGATCATATTCTGCGAAATAACCCATCCGAGTTCGATTATATCATATTATGGAGAATAAATTAAAAATCTACTAATAAAATTGTTGCCACATTGAAAATCGGGTGTGATGGTAATCTGGGTGTATCCAGGATTGACGGACGTATGAATCCATTACTCCCACTGCGGTGCAAGGTTATGGGTCGATAGAGTCCTTTTGGAGAGGTCAAATGGTTTCCCTCGACCAGAGTCTTCTGATACGGCCCGCCACACAGTAGATGGGCAAACGCACCAGCCGCCAAACCCTAGACTAAGCTTACCCCACGAACTCGGGTACCCTCACTAAATCACCAAACGTACCAAACCACTTGGCCATAAAACCATAAATGGTTCCCGGCGCCACGGAAACCAAATTTAAAAAAAAAACAGCCCACCTCTCAAATTAATAGTTAAGTTTCTTGAATAAAGTAATGTTCTGTAGGGATGAAAAATAATTTTGTTTTTGTTAGTAAGCCGAAAAATGAAGTTAAAACATAAAAGGATACTGTCGAATATAATCGTGTGTCTAAATTTAAACGGAATTGATAAATGAATAGGACGCATAGTGTTGACGCAACTATCTTCCTTTAATATTGTCCTTGCAATTTTTCCCATTCTATTTTACCTACAAGTAACTGTCATTATCCGACTTTATCCACGTTTGTGTGACATTTTACAACAATAAACGTAACTGTCACACCAGTTTATTGATGAAGCCGGTTTGATGAACATCTCTTTGTGATCAGAGTTTTTTATTGATATCAACTCGGGGTAGAAGGCGGTGCAGTGAACATATTCGGTTCCCTTAGTGTGTTTCTTATCCAACCTGGATGTTATGGAAGCTTGTGTGTGAAATAAATCATATCTCCTGTGAGTGAAACCAACCATCAACATCTTCGAAGAACATCAAAGGGGTAAGTCGGATTCCTTCCTTACTTTATGTTCACCATCTCCAACTATAGTTGTGTCAACTCCAAAGTTCACAATTAATTTTTACAGTCCACTGTTGATTCGCCTATTGCGATCACACATTATATTTCATAGTATTGCACGTTGCTACGCATCCAGTATCTGGAAATTTGAGGGGTAAGAGAGGACTGCGGGTAGATATTACAAACTAGTTTTGAACTTCTGAAACTTTGTGTGCACACATACATTCAAATTTTTCCTCTTTTAAATTTATATCAGTAATTAAAATTTCTAAAGGTTGACATTAAAATGTTGAAAAATAAAAGTCACATTCAAACTTTAAGTGTGATTCTAATGTTATATTATTTTATTTAATAAAATATGGTATTTAAAATGAATTCACATTTCAGCTCTAAAATTCAAACCAGCACTGTTTTTTGTTCCGGAACATAGCGAATAGCGGAAAAAATGTCACTGCAAGCGCCTGATAAGGAACGATATAAAGTATTGAATAACCTATACACATAAATAACGCATTCCGAACAGCGTTGGTGGTGTTTTACGAAGGGGATTTCTCTGAACCATGTTAACACATGTGAATATCTTGCGTAGTATATTAATAGACATATAATGTGCACGGAGAAAATATAGTATTGCTAATTTACTAAGAATCTCTTCAAATTATTGGTAATTCGGTTAAAAACCGGATTGCAGGTCGTTTTTTGATTGGCGTTTAGTAAATTCGTACTAATATCGGAACACGTGTTCATGATTTTTTCTTGATAAATTATAATATCCGAATGCGAAAATGTTATGTTTTTTTATGAACACGTTTTCCGACAGTGTGATAACACATTGGCATTTTACTAAAAGTTTATCAGGAAACCTAGAAATTTATTGGTTAACGGTCTGCAATCCCGTTTTTACCGGATTGCGAAAAAAATTTAAAGAAATTCCTAATAAATTAGCAATATTTTTAATGAGTTATGTCATTCTCAGATGTTACCAAGTCTAAAAATAAAATTGTATTAAATTTCTTGAGAAAATTTTACGCCAACCAAGACATTCGTTTTACTGAAAATGGCTCTAATACGGTTGCATTACAAATTTCAGCTCGGAGTTCAGCCGCTCAGAGCAATTCTGGGAAAAGATTTCCCCGAGCAACAAGAAGATATGATTGTGACAGTAATTTCATGTCCCAGGAGATAATAGGGAAGTGAGAGACGAAGAGACAGCACCAGAGGGCATTCTATTAATGAATATCTCTAGAAAAGATGGTGCACGCCGGTGCGAAGTTTGAGAAACAGCGCTTTAAATTTTCCGAGTTTCTACGGAGCGCCGAGAGCCGAGCTGAGTCTATTGTTGCAGAAAACCAACGGGAGCAATTGTTCCGCGCAGGGTGCTGAAAAACATCATTTTTTTACTAAACTGTGAGGATTTCAAAATTCTGAATTGTGTTTAACGTTGATGGAAAATAATGAATTAACGTTTATTCAGTTAACAACAAAGAATATGCGCAAGGATGCATTTTGCTTGAGATCCGCAGGTTTCACGATTCATTCACGACAATAAATTATTCGTCGTGAATAGTTCTTACGTCTTGTACTTCTGAGTAGTACTAATGTTTATAAAATCAACGATCATTAATAAAAGTTTCGAAAGTAAAACAATAGTTGACTCGGAAAGTAAACTGTTATTTAAAGGAGAAAGTACGATAAGTTCGGTTTTTTCCCATGGCTGTTTCCAACAGCATTCATCTCAGGAATGATGGATATCGGTAGCTTTAGTTCTAGAAGGGATGTCATATAACTGCTTATAAGCTTCTGAACTTCTGATGCAATTCTGATGGCACTGGGAAGATTTAATAGGTTAATTAACTGCTTGGCAGAAAATGTGGATATTTTCCAAATGTCCCACAACGAATTTCAGCATGAAGCGTTATTTAACTTTTGGCTATGTGTACCTCACTCTAAGCTTTTTTTCGTCCCATGTGTATTGTGTAACCTTGTGTATTTATTATACGAAATATATATTTTTTTATAACTTTTATAAAGTTTTTAAAAATAAATAATAATTTATTGTACATATTGCACATTTCAAGTATTCAAGTGCAACCACTCTTATATATCTACCTATTATAAGGTGCTAGGAATATTACATATCTACCTATTATAAAGTGCTCACGATCTTATAATATTCAATAAGAAAGCGCTAGCTATTTTATATATAAAGTTATTATAAAGTGCAAGTGATCTTATATATCTACTAGATCTACTATATATTTATATACTAGATCTGAATAGCCAGGTATTTCTCCACCTTCCACTTCCTTATCTTCTTCCCCTCTCCACTACCTTCAGGGTCACAACATACCCCAATTGGAGGTGCCATAGTATCACTGGCTCCTGACGGTTGGGAGCAGTTGGGACTCTTCAAATTTCATATTAAAAATTGCTTATGCAGTACCGTGAATTAAGTATTTTGATTAATTTATAATCCAAAATGTTTCCGCATCCCTGAGCCTGCGCTCCACAAAACAAATGTCATCGTCACCACAGAATAACAAACTTACCCAGATTTCACACAAAACTCCTTTTCCTAAACAGTGCAGTACGCGGGGAAAGTTTTAGCTAGATAAGAACACCACTTCCGGACTATATTCCACCTGTTTAACAACGCCGACTAAAATAATGGTTGACTGCCATATTTACGTTCCAGCGAGCTTTCCTCGCATAATATATATACTGTTTTGCACTTCTAAGAACTTTTCTTAAAACATATCGAAAACTTTTTATGCCCAATTTGTATGTAGATTGCACAGAAATTGGTAAAATTACATTTTGGCCTAATAAAGGTTTGCTAAATACAAATAATTTTTGCAACAAAAATTTCATGTTTATTTTTACTAATATTAACAGTGTTACTACATATTGCTCTATAACTACATTCATGGTACGTAAAATACTTATCTTGTACTCTTGTTATTATATACAGGTTGTTCGGGGTAAAGTGCACTATCTTCGGGAGGTGATTCTACGTGATGCGCAAGTCAAAAATATAAGTGACTTTTTCGAAATTTTGAGTGGGACATTTCAGGTAAAAACGTAAAATTGTTTCGCCGTGTGGGAATGCATAATTCTTGCGCGTCCCGCTCCCAAGCGCTGTCTTTTCGCAAAGAATCTGATAATTTAATGTATCTAGCCGTGTTTAACTTTAAAAACTTGATTTATTAATCCAAACTTGTTAATGTAGTGTGTATTTATCTTAGTGCGCATTTAAATATTTACTTGAAAGCGTATCTTTATTCAGTGCGTGTTTTCTCTAAAGACTAACATTTATCATTGTATTTATTTGTGCATAATTTTAATTAGTGTGACAATGTCTGGCTTCACCCACGAAGAATGAGTAGATAAGCATTAGGTTTACGGGCTACATGATGTAAATCGCACATGGAGAGTAGACATTTTGAAAATTCGTTTAATTAGTCAAAAGTAATAACATTAGTAAGTAATTAATAGTTGAATAATTTTATCGTTCAACGTGTGACTGCATTTTTGTTAATTTTAGTGCTGTTCTCTTTTGAATTTGGTTTAAAACATACGTATATTGTAGCATAATTTTAAACGTCAAACACTCGGCATAATTTTTTGTTTACTTGCATTTCAATGGATACGGACTATTTACAAGGCTGCCACCTCGTTCTATGCAACATCACAGCGAATTTATCAAGTAAGTTTGTCCTCAAACTTAAAATTTTTCAAATTTACTAACAGTCATATAGTAAATTTCTTATTTTGAAAGGAAATTATATTGAGGCAAATATATTTTTATAAATACAGCTTCACAAATCCTAAAATTGTAACATTCTGTGATTGTTCACGGGTCTGCGCCAGTATATTATGTATTTAAATCTTAAATAAATGTTATAAGCTCAAAAATGCCTCAGAGAGCATTAGAATTTACTGTTTTCCTTGGATTTTTTTCTTCTGAAAAGCTTGTCAGACATGTATTTCCATAGAAATAATCAATATTTATAACGAAAATCAAAAGTTTTGATTATTAATCAGCATAGCTTTTCCTTCACTAAACACGCGTATTAAAGAACATAAATATAATATATTATGTTACTTATTACTATTAGTTAATTTTAGTGCTGTTCTTTTGAATTTGGTTTAAAACATAGGTATATTGTAGCATAATTTTAAACGTCAAACTCTAGGCAAAATATTTTGTTTACTTGCGTTTCAATGGATACGGACCATTTACAAGGTTGCCACCTCGTTCTATGCAACATCATAGCGAATTTATCTAGTAAGTTTGTCCTCAAACTAAGGATTTTTAGTAGTTTTTTTTCTATGGGAAAAAAACGGGAATTTAGGAAAAAGTTATTTATCTTTTTTACTCCTACCATTATGTAGAATCACCTGCCAAAGTTAGTGCACTTTACCCCCGGACACCTTGTATATTTATTGAACTCTTGTACAGCAGAAGTCTCTATGATAACTTGCATTGTACCCGTTTATACTGTTCATACTTGGCTTATTATGTTATTATTGGACTCCTGTATTATTGTAACATTGTATACATGTAAAAGACTTCATGGCATGGATATATGGTTCCATGATAAATCAACACATTTTGAATTCAACACACATTTAAAAAATGACATAAAGTCATTAGAAAGATGGTTTTTTTTAAACCTAACCTAACCTAACCTACTTAACCCAGTTAATAAAGTTTTTGTTTCATCACTTTCCATGAGTTATATAACTTTTTAAATATGTGATGAATTATCATTTTGATGATTTTTACGGTCACCGAATAAATAATAAATTAAATATATTATACCTACCCGTAAATAAAACAAAGTAATGAATACTTTAATTTATATGGAGAACATTAGATTAAAAAAAAAAAACATTTTATTTAACCAAATTTGTACTACGTATGGAAACGGCATATCAAAGTTTGTGTGTTTTTAAGTCAGTTGTAAACTTTGAAAATTGGAAATTCTTATGTTATCAGACAAGCGACGAGTACCTACCAAAATAATTGTACTAATTATAAATTTTGAAATCAGTATTTTTCTATGACCGTTTGACAGATGTGGATAGTGTTAAAAATAACTAAGGGATTTGGACAAATTTGGAGAAAAGGATGGCGTAAAACATTGTTCTCAAGGCGATGTCGCTATTTTGACAGTTATTATGGCAGTTTTAGTTCACTTTGGAAGTAAGCAGGCACATAACAATTCTCACAACATTATTTCCTTATTTAAAGCCACGCGTTCTTCTCACATACACCACTGAAGTTTTGACAAACTTGTTGAATTCCGCTGAAGACGCAATCAGATATAAATAGCGCTTGGTTTCAACTTAATTACTACAATATATTTGTATATTATGTTTGGCTTTGAGATATTTACAAAATATTAGCCGTCTTCTAAGGGTTAAAGAGCCTGCAGCGGAAGTTCACCGAAGTTCTTTTGCAGAAGAATATGGAACGGCTATGTAACACATTTGAAGTTTATTATTTTAACTCTACAAATGAACTTAAATAAATTTTATGAATGGTGCATCGTAAACAAATTATATCTTAATATCAACAAATGCCTAAAGATCAGTTTCCGTAGATCTAAAACCCCTTTATTATTCGACTACTCAATTAACAATGCCAATCTAAAAAGAGTTTTTGAATTCAATGACCTTGGAGTTATCTTTGACTCCAAATTACACTTCTTGAGCATTACCAGTAAGGGATAACAAATGCTTGGATTTATTCTCAGAATCGCTAAAGACTTTAATAACATAAAAACTATAAAATTACTATACACGTCTCTGGTTAGAAGTCAGGTTTAATACAATGCAACCATTCGGTGTCCTCATTTCAACTCTCATTGTTTACAAATTGAAAAAATTCAAAATAAATTCTTACGTTTTATTAATTTCAAAATTGGTATTCCTATTATTGAAATCAATTATGTCAATTTACGCAGTAAACTTAACTTATCAAAATTATCTGAAAGGCGAAATATATTTGATCTCCTTTTATTATATAAAATTGTTCATTCAAGGTTAGACTGCCATGACACTATAAACTTGCTATCTTTACATATACCTCCAAAATATACTAGACGGAATATTTTATTCTACAACAATAACTTCGATACGAATTCTGTGTTAGAAAGAATACATAGGTTGGGCAATGAACTAAGTGATGTCGCTGACATATTTAATTTAAACTTCAAAACATTTAAAGCCAAATTAGGCCACCACTTTTTAAATGTAAATAATGTATAAGAAATCATTATATTTTATTTCGATTTTCTTTTGTTTGTTTTATACTGTTGTTAAAAATGAAATTTGTAATTTTTATGTAGGTACTGAAAAGCCCAATAGGGCGTCAATAAATAAATAGATTAAATTATTGTGCTGAACCTTGTGACACCGATAGTTGTTGAACTTGCAATTTTCTTCACGTTTCTTAGATATGTATTAACCCTAGGTTTTCACAAAGCACTCTTTTCAGGGTGAAATGGCTAAAACCAAAAAAAAAACCCTAGGTTTCGGGTAGATACAGGAAGGAAAGGGTTATCTCTAAAAGATAGATATCGTAATTTTTAAAATTTACTAAAATTCCATTCGTAAATTTCTTATTTTGAAAGGCAATTTTATTAAAGCAAATATGTTTATATAAATAAAATCAAAAATTTTAATATCTTGTGATTTTTCACTGGTCTGCGTTTGTATATTACAAAATTTAAACATAAAAATTTAAGCTCAAAAATGCCCCAGAGTATTAGAGTCTTCTGTTTTCCTCGGATTTTTTTCTTCTGAAAAGCTTGTCAGACATGTATTTCCAAAAAAATAATCAGCGCATATAACGAAAATGAAAAGTTTTAATCATTAATCAGCATAAAATTTGCTTCCCTTTCCCTACGCGAGCTAATTAAGGAACATAAATATATTATATTATTAAAATAAATATCGGAAAGTCGAATTATGTTCTGTGCGTGCGAACCGTATCTAAATTTCTCTAATAAACAACAAACAGTGTTAATCTCAAGTGATCTATTAGGTAAGTATGATACTGTATATTATCTGCCTGTACAATATATAAATAAATAATAATAAAAACATATGTACATTTTAGCATCACGTTTATCAATCACATACATTGTACAGTTAGCTTTGTATTAGTGATCGACGAACCGGTGGCGGTGGTTGCAATCTGTGAGCCATAAATTGATAATAGTCTTACTATAGTTAATAATAGCATAGATATTGTAGAAATGTGTATTATATCTTTGTACAGCACCCTTGAGAGGATTTAGCACAAAAACGGCGCTGTAAAAATCATCCAAATATTATTATTATTTTACGGTTTCGTAATTTTATAAAGCGAAACCACAATCCCACTGGCGCAAAACAATGTTGGGTTTTACTAAACCCGACCTACGCCTACGTATTATATTAGTGGAACTGGCTAAAACATACCCACATATTAAAGTACCACCACATTATTTGATGGGCACCGGCCAAATTAAATACCTAATAATACGTAGCTGGACCGTATTAAGCATTACTCTATTATAACACACGTAGTCAGCTAATATTATGGGAAAATTAGTTATTTATTTTATTGTACACACACATTTAGGTAGTTACGAGAGCTTAGAAGCAATTTTTACAGGAAGCTTTAAATAACTAAACTCTACCTATTGTTTTCAGTAAACACAATTCGCATTGAAAAGGGTGTTATTAGATATCCGCTTTGAAAATTGAATACTACTCGACCGACTGTGGTCGAAAGTTCTCCATACTCTCCATACATATTTCGAATTATTAAAATAATTCAACTTCAATGAATTTTTTTTAAAAGTATAAATCATATCAAGCAAGCGATAAATAAGGTACAAAAATTATTATATTAATTAATACTGCTTTCTTTGAAAATTTTATTTCTTATTTTATTGTTCGACATGTGCTTTGGTGAATTAAAAATGCATAACTGGAAAACGCGTGTGGTTTTACTGAACTAGGTTTAGAGGACATAATTTGGCGGGCCGTTTATTTAGCTATTTCATTCGTGCACACATATTATTTGAATAACTGTCCCTTTCATAAGTAGTGCTATATTTGTTTGTTTGATTTGTAAGAATATAACGTGTCTTGTATTGTCACAGTGTCATTTGATAGATGTCGTAATTTTTCATGTTTACTTCATAAGTATTTTTTTAGTTTATATTCCCTACAATTATAATAAACCGTGTATTATGTATTATTATTTATATTATATATATGTATTATATATTCCAGAGGTCCCTAAACTTTTGTTATCCCGTAGACCACGAGCCGATTTTTTCTCTTTTGGGTTGACCCTGTGCTTTTTTAACACTGATTTTCTACAACTTTATCAACTTAACTGTGTTTTTGAAGCTGACGCTTGACAATTGTGCAAGCACAATTGGTTCAAATTTGCGCCGTACTTGTAAAGCTCTGGTAAAAGTTTGAACAAGCGTCTCTTTTGAGCTTACGGGCGCAATTCGTTGCCACTGGTATCACATGTGCAAGTTTTTACAAGTTACACATATTGCGACCAAAAACGAATGGACTGCCTACACAATTTTATGAAATATACATGTAATAAGTAATATCGATTAATACATTTACGGGAATCCAAAATTGTAGTTACGGCATGCCTAAATGGGATTCACTCTCGTAGACCCCATTTAAATCTCATGCACCCCCAATCAACAAATTATGTGACGGCATGCCTAAATGGGATTCACTCTCGTAGACCCCATTTAAATATCATGCACCCCCAATCAACAAATTATGTAACGGCATGCCTAAATGGGATTCACTCTCGTAGACCCCCATTTACATCTCATGCACTCCCAATCAACAAATTATGTGACGGCATGCCTAAATGGGATTCACTCTCGTAGACCACCATTTACATTTCATGCACCCCCAATCTCCAAATTATGAAATTCATTCAAACACCATAAAAAGACTTGAAATACATTCTTAAGATATGTAAATTTTATTATAGGTATTCGTAGAGAATGCCTAGATTATGGCTACCTTCTATACTTATGAAATTTATTAAAATTATCGGAATGAAGAATTATTGGCGAATTAATGCGTTTGTTTGAAATTATTAATTCTAAGTTGTTATTGAACTCAAGTTGCTACATTTAATTCTATGTTCCTGTCATTACAGTTACAAGACAGTATCTTCCATATTATTGTAGATTTTTTTCTACAACTTCACAGTATTATGCTGTGCCTATGAGACGAATCCAAAATTTGGGAAACATATAATCCGATGTTGTAGATATATTTAACTCAAAAAAGTCGCATTATAAGTTCACATTAATACATTTTATATGTTAAATAGAACTGATGAAAATTTGGTGAAATGTAAACCATGTAAACCGAACAGAATTTAAACTCTGGATTTGCAAAAATTTATGTGAACATATTGTATAAAATAATTGTAAACTTGCTGTAGCTACTCCTATATGCAAATCCTACAATATTTAATGATATTTATTATATGTACTTGGGTATTACATTGCTGCATTATTTTATCTTTATTCTTCATTGTCTGCAAAAGCCCTACGGGCGCTCAATAAATAAAATATATTTTTATATTTTTTATATTAACTCCACACAGGAGGCCCTGAAGAAAATAATTTCCCTCATGGCCTATGTCATCTTTGGGGATGCTGTGTGGAGGGTCTTTTTGTGGAGAGGAAGGAGTGAACATGGGTCTTGAAGACTCCCATGTTGTAGGAGGGAGGAAACACAGAGGCAGACAGTTCGTTCCACAGCCGAGCTGTTGAACCTAAGAACGAATCGTAGAAGCGACCCGTTCTCATGTGACAAATGTCAACCGTGTACAAATGTTGGGCGCGCGTTTGGCGTGTATACCGACTACGCACCGGTGCCGAAAGAATCAATGACGCTAGTTCCTCAGAGCATCTTCCATTGTAATACCGATAGAACAAGGACAGCATACCTACCTGACGCCTGTGCTCTATTGGACTAAGATTGCAGTCCGTCTGTTAAGATTGGGGAATCTATCAAACGGACCGCCCGTTAAAGTTTGAGTTTGAGTTTGCAAATCATCTTTTGAATGATGATCACACTTTATATAGTTTTAAATAAATACATAGTTTTGTTAGCTATATTCCATAGACCCTCGGTAGGCCGAAGTCGATCTCTGGGGGTCGATATAGACCACTTTGGTAATTACTGAACTGTACGTATTATAAAAATTTATTCTTTTACACAACTTCATCACTTAATGTAAGGTTATTTGTACATGATTCCGACATTTTGGTAATTAACACGATTCTATCGCCGGAGCTTCGTTTTCGAACATCAATACTATCAATATTATAAATCTACTGTAATATACAAGCCTCATATTGCCTATTTTGCTTAATAATTATTTGATACCTGCCATGGAATTTCGGAACGTAAAAACTTCATCACCATATAATTATTTAATGTAAGCTTATTTGTACATGATACCGGCATTTTGGCAGTTTACGCGATTTCTATCGCCGAGGCTTAGTTGTTGAACATGGTGACAAATATAACGCGCAGTTGCAGCTACCAACCAAACTGCACCGACGACATTACAAAACATGCAGCTAACTGCATAATGCAACGTTGCATGGTTAAATTTGGGATGTAGTATCTATTTACTATTGGCGCTAATTTGCAGTTTATTTAGTATTTGCACGTTTTGCCTAAGCTGTTAATTGAAATAATTAACACGAGAGATTATCTAATCTAATTTTTATTCTGTGTGATGCAACGTATTTCAGATAAAGTCCTGCATTTGATAGCTAAAAATCATAGTTTACTTGATGCTATAGATTTTTTAGTATTTGACACAAACGGTTCATGATAACTACAGTAACTGTTTAAGCAAACATACAGGTAGATTGCTTGGTAATCTTTTTATACCGCAAGAGACATCCAACTTCCCAAATTCACTTGGACTATGGCTTCCCCAATTAGTCGGGGTGTGTATATGTATATACTTAATGGAGTAGAGAGGGGACCAGATAAGAAAAGGGGCAGGTCGGGAAGTAAGCACCTACCTAGTCACTAAAAACTACTTAAGCCATTTCGAGCAACATTGGTACAATACCAATTTCTTACAGCATTAAAATACATTGTTTTAGTGATAAGAGCTTAAAAATGTTAATTGGTTTTCTAAAAGTATCATTATTGTTTATAATTTAATTCAATTTGTTTAATTTAATTTGTTTATTCATTTCAAAAACATTACGAAATTGTTTCAATGCGTTTTCAAAATATTCTTATAATAAGAATCCTTAGATTAATATTAACAGTGCGTATATCAACTATACCAGTGATAACAGAGCTTGCTTTTTAAAGGAAGCTTCATTGATGCAAAACATGTCGATATCCGAATTGATTCCGTTCAACAGCAAGATTGCTTTCCTCACAGGCATGACCATTGGCAAGTTGGTTCTGCAGGCCGGGAGATAAAATAGTCTATGTTGTTGGTGACGTAGATAACCATCGGGAACATAGAAATGAATGCTCTCCATGATGACCGAGTTTTCAAACCATCCACGAATCAGTCTAAAGAAATGTGTAGCAATGCGCACATATCTCCTGACCCGTAGATAGTTCATTCCGAGCATACCCAAAAGAAAGTCAGTGGAATAGAGCCACGGGTAGTAGCCATACTCCTTCATGTAGAGAAATCTCAAGAATTTCTTCTGAACTCTCTCCAACATGAGAGAATACTTTATCTGGTGTGGACTCCAAAACACCGACCCACTTTCAAGTCTACTCCGCACTAAGGAATTAAATAAATAAATACTATACTCACATTATATTATTTTAGAGGACAGTTCAAATGAAAATCTAAATCGTGTGACATGGGCGAGAAAACATAGCTTTTTGTAGGTTGAGTGATCTTTGAAACCGGGGACGACTTTGATCATCGCGGAAATGTTTATAGTTCTTGTTACGCACTCAGAAATTATCCGCTTCTTTTTAATTATTTTTTCGGACAACGTGAATGCAACAACACATTATGTATCATTTATAATGTAAAATAAATTAGTGCTTATCTTAATTTATAAAAAAACGCTGTGCTCGTACACGCTAACCGCCCAATCGATTTCAATGATATTTTCTGAATGTTTATGGTTGGTTCCAGCTTCAAACATAGGACAGTTTTGGACTCAATGGGTGGCGCTGTTGTTGAGATCAATTTTTTTTAAAAAATATTTACAACAATTTTTTTTTCAGTTTTATCATCTAAAAATACATACACCCCCCACCCCTTAATATTTTTAATGCGGTTTTACGGATTTTTTTTAGGAAAGAATAGTCGTAATTCATTTTTAAGTTGTGTAAGCTTTATCTATTCACATTGGCAAAAGACGGATTGATAAAAATATTGTTCGCCGAATTGCACTACTTACATTAAATTAAAATTCATGAATATAATTTATAACAACAATATTGTTTAGACTTTAAATCAATCTTTATTTTCCTCATTCACGACATTTAATTTTTATCGATTATCAATTAAGAAACTTTATGTAATGTATTACACTTGAATATTAGATGAATAAGAAATGTTTTCAATGGATTGTGTTCTTACGGCAATTTGTCACAATGTGAAAGATACATATTTCAAGGCAGTTTTAAGAGAATAGAACGGTCGCTGTCGCATTTTCACTTATTTTCTATCGTACTGAATAATAATCACAATCTGCTGAAATGATCGATATCAAATGATACGTCAAAACAATATCTATGATTGATGTGGCTGGCGCATGTATTCCATGTATGTCAAATGCATAAAATATCAGACAATAGATAAAAGGCGGTCTACATAAAATGAGGTTTATATAAAATGCGGTCCACATAGAAGGCGGTCTGTGGCAGGACAACATGTATCCGGGCCTACTAGTATACCTATATTATATAGATATGACAAAAAAAAAATGTTTTTTTAAAAAAAACAGCACCATCTGTCGGACTTAAAAGCAAAACGCGCTATTGTATCTCTATTTGCACAGACAGACTGAGCCATAGCAACGCGTTGCGCGATACTGCTAGTATATATACAAAACTACTAAAATATTAGAAATCCATAGACATATGAATATTAGTAGACCTGCCCTGAGTGATTAAAAGCGTATTATCCCCACTCCCTATACCGGTTCCATTGGAGCCGGCTGTGCTCGCGTATGGCCTCAAGTGAAATTTGAAAACGTGACGTCATCATTGTTGTGCGAACTATGGTCGAGGCATCATCGGTTCATTTTACGAAATAACACGGCAAAATGTTGACTTGTACTATGAAAACTTGTAAAAATAGATGTGAAAAAGAGAATAAACCCAATTGTCGTATTACATTCCATATATAAGCATTATTTTACTTTATTTTAAGCATATTCACATCGTATAATATGAATCAGTTGTTACTATCACATCGAGAAACGTCTGGACGCGAAACACAAAGCTGGTTGGTTGCTAGGAAGTAAATTATGAACATTTATAAATTAAACGAAATATTCGACTCTGAAAATACAACCGAATTTTTTTGCCGAATTTGGACTTCGCAAATTTGTTCATAACGTGGCGAGTAATTTGCGCTCCCATGTAAAAATGTCTATTCATTCAAAAGCAGATTTTACTTTTAAGAAGTAAATGGTGATATTATAATGCGAGATGCCTATTTACTGTCAGATTGATTTATTGACGAATCACAGTCAGCTTCAC
Organism: Hesperophylax consimilis; assembly: GCF_061612785.1. NCBI lineage: Eukaryota > Metazoa > Arthropoda > Insecta > Trichoptera > Limnephilidae > Hesperophylax > Hesperophylax consimilis. The sequence goes on from NC_142845.1 coordinate 7,453,093, forward strand.
TCCCTTCGTTCTTCAACAGTTGATTTTACCCCTCGCCATTATCTTCTCGTCTATTAATTCCTATGTCTGTGTAGAAATCGTATTTTTTTTCAGATTGGCATATCTTTGTAATTGCTTATAAAAATTGTATTTCAAAGTCGCGCCACTCAAAGATGACTGATAGCTAGATTTTTTGTGACTCTCCAAACAATAGAAATATTAATATGTATTTCAATTGTTTAAGCAAGACCAATATATATGACAAAAAAATTCTCATTCAAATAATTTAATGAAAAAAGTTATTTAGTTATACAGTTGAAAATTAATCAAATTCAACCCATTTTACATTACCTACATTTTTTTGCAGAAAAATAGTTTTTTTTTTTTAATATTTTTATTCTAGATAAAAGAAAATTAAATTTTTCACTTATTTAACTAGAAATAACATATATATTACACATAAATATATTACACACTGATATTATTCACTTTCATTGTTTTGTTGATTGAGCATAAAACTGATTTTTTTTTTTTTAAATGTACCTATACTTTTTTCATTTTTAATTTCGTCTGGGAGGCAATTGTATATGTTGCTTCCCTCGTAACCAATGGATTGCTTGCCATAATGAGTATGTATGGTGTTTAAATGTATTTTATCGTGTTGCCGTGTAAAGTGTGTGTGTACTTGGGACGTTTTAATGAGTTCTGTATTTGTATGTATGAGTTTATTATTTATTTTGTAAGTAAGAAGACATGTATTATATTCATATAATTTTCTTAATTTTAATAGTTTTGTTTCCATATATAATTTTTTTGTTGATGTTCTAGATTTGAAGTGAAATAGTTTTTTGATTACTTTGTTTTGTGTTACCTGTAGTTCGTTTATATATGTTTCACATGTATTTCCCCAGATTTCAACCAAGTAGTTTAAATGTGAGTGTACGAGGCTATAATATAAACTTTTTTTAATTTTATTTGGTAACAGATATGATATCCGGCTGAATGCGCTAATTAAGGCGGTGATTTTATCTTTAGTATCTTGAATATGCTGTTTAAAAGTTAGGTGTTTATCAATAGTTTAATAACACAGTTGTTTATCATCAATAGTTTAATAACACAGTTCTCTCAATTTAATATAGGCTATGATTGCATAAAATTCACAGCCGATTTTTTATGAGTTTAATAATGATAATACAAAAATTAAATCATTTTTATAGTGAAACGGGAAATTTCTCCAGTAGTTATAACCATACCATGTTTACGACACAATTCCGCTCTGTTTTAATGCGGTTTACCGGTGTCAAATTTTTACGCTGACATATTTATATTTATAGACGGATTCGCAGGGGAAAGTTTTGTTCAGAATTTGTTTTTGTTGACCGGCACAAACCGAAATTAATTATCATAACTTATTCATGAAGATCGGATACCTTTCATTCTATTAAGCTAATACCCCCCTCATATCGCCAGTTTTAGGAGTTTTTTGGTAATATTTGTATGTGATAATTCACAATAGTCGAGAGCTGGTGGAGCTATGTTAACTGTAAACAGAAAAAATGGAGAGAAATATTGGAAGCATTCATTTCTGTTATAAGATAATTAAATCAGTTCAAACAACGTCATGTTTCTCACCTAAGCTTCTTTATTCAAATCTCCGAAATTTCTTCACATTTTGAAATTTTGGCACACCATTGCATTCGAATACCCATGTGTTTTTATATATCTATTTTATATAGAGGTCACCTGTGACTCTTAAAAATATGTTTTTTTTAAACAGCGCCATCTGTTGGACGTAAAAGCAACACGCGTTATTGTTTCTCTATCTGCACAGAATGACTGAGTCACAGCAATGTGTGGCGGGGTACAGCTAGTTCTAAATAAATATTCAACTTTATAATTATAAATATTTCAAACCGAATCATCTGGATTCAAAACCAAATACTTACCTGTCTACCATTAGCACAAGGGTTTATTAAGATTTCTTATCAAGCCTTTGTTCTGCATTACAATGAAAACACAAATAATTATTTTAAACCTGTATTTGTCAGTATCTTTATAATCAGCAAGCACTGTTCATGTTCAAGTCTTCAATAGGCAGTAAGTGAATTGTTATTTCTACTCACCTTTCTAAAACAGTCAATTGTCTCCGTACCACGGTTATTTTAGAAAAAAATAAATTATACAACCACAAACGAATGCTTCTCTGGAAGAGTAGTATTAAATATTGTCATTGTAAATTGTAAACATTATTACTTACATGAACTTTAATAAATAAAAATAAATAAGCAGCGTAAGCAGTAAGTTGCGAAATTTCGATGGCCTAATATTTCTCAATGGTTATTCCAATATACGAATTCAACTACGAAAAAATGGAAACAAATTAACCCAGATCGTGAAATTTATTTAGAAAATCATCGATTGGGTCAATTAATAAGTAGTATTTAGTAAGTTTAGTATAAAATATGTTTTATGCTTTTTTTGCTGATTCGAAAAATTCATACATAAACATGAACTATTTCGTTTTGTCGGAATAACTTTGAAGGTTATACCCATAAAAATCATGATACACATAAAGAGTATAAGTCAAAAATAACAATTTCTAAAGAGAACGATTTCAAATTTATAAACTGTTTATTGTGTTATTGGGTGATTAAGTAGCAAATTACTATTTTTAATTGAAAAACATATATTTTTTTTTATTTTGATACCACGTGAAAATTTGTCCCAGAGTTTGTTCAAATATTTGATAGATCGGGGCGTAAATTTCCAATAAAAAATGATGTTTACCAAATTCAAACGGGTTAGGGATCTTTGATATCAAGCGAGTGTAAGTGAGACAGAGCGCTGGGCTATTGGGTTAAACTGAACATTTGTTTCCATTCAAATTAATTTGAAAGGCTTTTCTAGGTTTCTTCTACATTTTATGCTTATACACATCAATGATGATCAACAAAATATGGAATAAAACAAAACACAGTATTTAAAAAAGTTAATGGTCAAACCTTGGGATCAAACCAAGTTCTCAATAATAGTTTAGTGGTTGCAGCGCTGTCCGTGATAAGACAGATGTCTTGGGTTCGATTTCCTTTTGTCTTGTTCTGTTTTATGCTTCGTTTAAATTTAATGGTCAAAACTTGGGATCAAACCAAGTTCTCAATAATAGTTTAGTGGTTGCAGCGCTGTCCGTGATAAGACAGATGTCTTGGGTTCGATTTCCTTTTGTCTTGTTCTGTTTTATGCTTCGTTTAAATTTAATGGTCAAAACTTGGGATCAAACCAAGTTCTCAATAATAGTTTAGTGGTTGCAGCGCTGTCCGTGATAAGACAGATGTCTTGGGTTCGATTTCCTTTTGTTTTGTTCTGTTTTATGCTTCGTTTAAATTTAATGGTCAAAACTTGGGATCAAACCAAGTTCTCAATAATAGTTTAGTGGTTGCAGCGCTGTCCGTGATAAGACAGATGTCTTGGGTTCGATTTCCTTTTGTCTTGTTCTGTTTTATGCTTCGTTTAAATTTAATGGTCAAAACTTGGGATCAAACCAAGTTCTCAATAATAGTTTAGTGGTTGCAGCGCTGTCCGTGATAAGACAGATGTCTTGGGTTCGATTTCCTTTTGTCTTGTTCTGTTTTATGCTTCGTTTAAATTTAATGGTCAAAACTTGGGATCAAACCAAGTTCTCAATAATAGTTTAGTGGTTGCAGCGCTGTCCGTGATAAGACAGATGTCTTGGGTTCGATTTCCTTTTGTTTTGTTCTGTTTTATGCTTCGTTTAAATTTAATGGTCAAAACTTGGGATCAAACCAAGTTCTCAATAATAGTTTAGTGGTTGCAGCGCTGTCCGTGATAAGACAGATGTCTTGGGTTCGATTTCTTTTTGCCTTGTACTGTTTTATGCTTCGTTTAAATTTATTAACATTATCCTCATCTTCAATGACCATCAAAGATGCCAAAAAAAGATTGAAGTATGCGACACAATTGTTCTTAGTGAACAAGTACCTACTAGTAGGTACCAAGATAGAAGGTTCAGAGATGAAATCTCATGGAATCTGAGCTTGAAGCTCCTTGGATAGCTACGACGTTGACCACGACCTTTAGGAACTCCACGGTCTCGCCCACATGTATGCAAGAACGTAGTCTCGTCTATATCCGCCCGAGAGGTCATCTCGCCCTACCACCGTGGTACACCGAAGGTCATTTAATAATCACTAAGCAGTATGAACCGCAAATATTACAAACTTGATATATAACTTGGTATAGCGAAAACGTACTCAGCGAAACACTTCATTATGTTCTTATCACGAAAATAATGTGTTATATTATCTTCTTTTTTAGTAACAAATAGAGATTATGATATCCTCGTTGGGATTTCTCGTGCTGAAAATTTCATATATTCACATATTATTAAAATTTTGTATAACTTGACCGGTCGGTGGCCGAGTTGACATCGTGCTTGGGTCCCACTCAGGCGTAGTGTGTTCAATTCTTCGGCTGGCTAAGTCCTCCATCACAACACAAGCAATATTTTAAATATTGAAGACAATATTAGTGATTTTTAAACGAAAATCTGAAACAGAAAAATCAGAAAAGGAAACGGTCACATCTGGGACTCGAACCCAGGACCCTTGTCTTTCCGGGACAATGCTCTACCAACTGCGCTAATGGGACCCTATCCTCCTCGGTCACTTTTAACTGTATCATACTTCGAATAAGAACTACCAACATTGTCTTCATTTTTTTCACCGCACATTTTTATTGGCAACTATCTTTATGTATGATCGCAAGATTCAACCCGAACTAAATGCAATCCTAGACAGCGTCTTTTTAGATAAACCTATCTTATTGTTTTTATTTTTTTTGAAAAAAAATGAAGACAATGTTGGTAGTTCTTATTCGAAGTATGATACAGTTAAAAGTGACCGAGGAGGATAGGGTCCCATTAGCGCAGTTGGTAGAGCATTGTCCCGGAAAGACAAGGATCCTGGGTTCGAGTCCCAGATGTGACCGTTTCCTTTTCTGATTTTTCTGTTTCAGATTTTCGTTTAAAAATCACTAATATTGTCTTCAATATTTAAATATTACAATTTGAGGTTTTACTCAATAAAAGTTATTCCGAAAAATAATAAGCAATATTTTAGCTTACTGTGGTGGTAGTAGGAGATTTCAAATATTGTCAGGTTATTCGTAACCCGGGAATGTTTGTTTTTATTTTATTTTTTTTAAATAAAAAAGTATAAAGTAGTTATAAATATATAAAATACTCTGTGCAGATCGAGAAATAATGGCGCTTGCTGCTTTTACGTCCACTGTGGTTCACAAAGCATGTTTTTACCAGTCACAGGTGACATCTATATGATATTTATAGAAAAACTTACGCGTATTCAAATACAACGTTGTGTAAAAATTTCAAAGCAATCGGTTAAGAACTTTTGGGGTTTTAAGATTTCGAAAAAGCGAATATTTTCAATTTTATTTATATAGATAGAGCATAGAAGATTGTTTTCTTCTGAAACAATTATAATTTATATTTCATGGTGTTTTTTTTGTTCAGTTAAGTAGTTTCTTATCTCCAGAGATGTGCAAAATGGGTACCCAAAACCATTTGAAATGCAAAATGGAAATCGGTCAAAACTTTTCCATTTGAAAATGCAAAATGCAAAATGGTTTTTAGAAAAGCATTTCAAATGCAAAATGCAAAATACCTATTTTCAAAATGCATTGAAAATGCAAAATGGTTTCTCAGGTCAAACAATTAAAATAATTATAGAATTTTTAAACAATTTTGTCATATAATAATGGACATCAATGTAGAACAAACATATTACATGATGGTAAATCCAAAAACACCACGACATATTATGACACCACAAAAAAATTGCGCTAATGTTGCCAACGTAAAAACATAGAAACTGCTATCTAACATTTAATATTACAGCGTCATGGCCCCATTCAATTGCCAAGGCTCCTACCAGGGAGCAACTTGACAAATGGAAATTATCTCTCATAGCGAGGTTGAGGACCGACTGATATTTGGGGCTTATGAATATAAGATGAGTGGAGATAGTAGGAAGAATGTTGCAAAAAAGCATTTAAAATGGAAAATGCATTGAGAAAAGCATTTAAAATGCAAAATGCAAAATGGTTTTTAGAAAAGCATTTAAAATGCAAAATGGAAAATACCCATTTTGCATTTTGCATTTCCATTTGAAATGGATTTATTTGAAATAAAACACAATTCTGCTTATCTCCCTATGTTTTGCATCCAGCTTTTTATTTGAGATTTAAATGTTATAATATTGTTGTGACTTTTAAATGATAGTGGGATTTTGTTGTAAAGTTTACAACCGTAGTATAGGATTTTTTTTGCCAAAATGTTGTATTTGTAGCTTTGTTGATTGTTGGAAACGTTTTGACCCTGACATCTAGTGTTTTTAATGTAGGTGTTGTTATTTCTTGTGATATGTATTTATGAATGTATAGGAATATTGTTTTAGAAAAGAGTTGTTCAATTGACATGATCTTTATTTTGTTGAAGATCTCGTCAGTGCTAGTTCTTACAGGGACTTTCAGAATAATTTTATTTATGGCTTGAGTGAGTTTATCACACTTCATTTACTAGATTAACCTAGTGTCAGAATAAATGTTATATCTTCATTCTATCGTAATAAAGACAAGATGATGAAAATAAACATTAAAGCTATGTAGGCCTATTATATATTAGCATACATATTAGCATATGTATGCCTACAAATTTGATTTTGATAGGTTCGTCTTTCGGATATTAAGTGAATATGATCCCTACTAATATTTAAAATGAAGATAAATAAACCGTTAGAAAAACTTTTTTAAACAATCACCCCTGAAGTTGCACGGAATATCTTAGCGTAAAAGATGATATGATTTTTTTACATTAGCTCCACACAGGAAGCCCTCAAGAAAATAATTCCCCTCAGGGTCTACATCATCTTTGGGGATGTTGTTTGGAGGGTATTTTTAAAGAAAAGAAGGAGAAGACGAAGAGGAAGATCTGGGAAGGAAAAACATATGAGGGGTTGGTGGGAATATGGGGATCAATACGTCCAAGAGAGACGGATGTTTGAATTCATACCTCCCAGTGCGGTGCAAGGCGATGTGTCGAAAGAGTCCTGCTGGAGAAGAAAAAAGATATCCCTCAACCAGTCTCTCCAATTCCAGTCCACCATTCGGTAGGCAAGCAGACGCATAGGCCACCAAGACCTAGACAATCCTCACCCAGTGAACCCGGGTACCAATGCTAAGTCACCAAACGTAGCGAACCACTTAGGGTGATCCATGGCAGAGGTGTTGGTTATCCAATGAATGGTTCTCGAGGCAGCGGTACCCATACGCCAAATTATTATTTTTGTAGCTGTAATGAATATGACGTACGTCTAAGTATATAAAAGAGACAGCATGATTATTCCGAATAGTATAAATGTGTAAGTCTTCTTTTGTTAATGTCTTTTTACGTGTAACTTCCTTCTAAGTAAGATCTAGCAGTAGTGCGACAATTAACGTGTAAATAGTGTACCCACACTCGTGTATTATTATTGTAAAGCTACTAATCACTTATTGTTCAAGATCATCCACCGATCTCTCCAGAAAAACACACAAAGTATTATACTACAAAGAGGAACCAGTCCGATACAAAGAGACCCAGTAAATTCACTACAAATTGGTGTAGTCAGTACATGCAAGCAACATGCCTCCCAAATTATGATTTATGTAGGTATCAACTATTTTTTAATTTTATTTACTTTTTATCTTTAATTGCTGAGCGTAGCGAGGTCCCGTTTTAAGTTGAAACTGGAATGTTTAACTTTTAACTCGACCGTTATTTACGGCATTTCATCTGTCTGGCCTTTTTGAACCTTTGCAGCGGTAATGTTTACGAAGTGAGCAGAATTGATGAAAATTACAGTTCTACCACCCCTTTGCAGCCAGAAAAAGACTAACAAATTTATTTTCTTATACCTGACAATATTCACTACATTATTCATTACATTCGATCAAAGTCACTCAATCGAAATTGATTGTGTTGTGATCGCGTAATTTTTTTTTGGCCAACCCCCTGATCAAATATCCTTCAGAGCGATCATTATTGACACTGGCGACAATGGAGTGGGAGAAATTGAATGATGGAATATTTAGTATTTGTCACTCCGAGAGCTAGTTTTTCAAGCGGGGCTGAAGAAAATTATTTCAATAGAAATTGGCCAATGAATTTGTGGACAGTGTAAGCGTTTGCATTCAATTTAATTTCCGATAGTTTTTTATATACAATTCCATGAAGGTAGGTTTTGTGTCATATGTTTACTATGAAATAAAGATAAAATTTTAGTTATTGTTTAAATGGTTGCCGTGTATTATAAACGTGTAGCTAGCTCATCATTATTCATTATAAAATAAAAAATGTCACTTTTAAAAATATTTGTATATCGTAGTTTTCAACACGATTGGTAAAATATGCCAACAGCATTCATCAAACGCAAAATGCTTTGAAATTTATTTTGACTATCACTAGCAAAATACATTCCTCAGAAAAATAATGAACTGAAAGCAAGTGTGTCGAAATAATGATGACACTATCATAAGATGGTAACAGGAAAACTCAAAACCGCCGCCCCGGCAACCATTTATTGGATAACCAACACCCCCGCTAGGGTGACCATCCTAAGTGATTTGCTAGGTTTTTTGACTTAGCAGGGGCGCCGGGGATAATGTTGTGATGTTTGTGTAGCTCTTGGAGGTGAATGGATTTCCCCACCGACTGCGTGGTGGGTTGGATTGGAAGGGGTTGGTTGAGGGAGACATTTTGACCACACTTTGCATCGCTGTGGGAGGAATGGATTCATAAGTCCGTCACTTCTGGACACATGGACTTCCTTATTCCTACCATTTTCATGGAATAAAAAGAAACGCATAAAAAATAATAAATAAAAATGATTTTCTCTTAAGTCCGTAAATAACATGACAATGGAAGAGTCCTGTCACCCATACTTGAGCGGACATTACTCGCTAACTCGCTAGCACTTGCAACCGAAACCGCATATTTTCTTAAGTGTAAATTTAGTATTTTAGCATTTCCGTAATCCCATAAATCCCGTAAATAAAAATCCCACATATCCGTGGGAACAAATATTGCTGAAATCCCGCAGAATTGAGTGCTGCGGGTTTGCAAACCCTACTGCAAACAAATATAATTCAAAGCAATTAAACACACTGCATCAATACAGAGAACTACGTTTTATTCGTGAATAAGAAAACATAAAACAAGAAAACACATATTGAATCAACAAGTATAATTAAAAAAAACTCGTTGCCAATCATACAACTGCGCAAATAACAAAAATAATTTCAATGGCGAGGGCTGTTATGAGGGAAATAACAGCAACTTTGAGCATCGTGTCTATAGTAGCAGCTTTGTTCCAAGGGATGGACCTCGGAGGTGTGGGCTCACTCGGTTTTGCAGTCACGTAGGCTTTGTCGGTGTGTTTTCTCAAAGAATTTAATTTTATACGAATGTAATTATGTCTGAAGACTCCGATAGAATCAATCATAACAAAAAATGAACCATTGTAGTCCGGAATCGCGGAGAAGTTGAAAATAATCTAAAAAAATAACATTTTTAGCATGTGACCGGAGACGGTGTTAGAGATAAAATAAAATAAAATTTTAGAGTTGACAATGGTTAAAATATTGTTAGTTTATCGAGCCCGTTCGCTCTCTTGGTAAGCTCAATTGGATTTCAGTAAGTATTATTAAATCTACCTGGAATGATAAGAAATGAAGAAAAAAAAACAGAATTCGTAGAAGTGTTTACGTATACTTCTAATATTCATGGTGAACACTGTGAAGTTATTATCGACAAAAATATACTTAATTTTATTAAATTATCACATTCTTGCGTCTCATAAAAAACATTATATACTGCATTTTTTCATTTGGGTCAGAAGAGTTTTTTCTACATTTCCACTACCTCAACAAACGCATTGTACTCTTTAGAGCACAGGCGTCAGGTGGGAAAGCTGGCTTTACTGTATTACTGGTGTTTAATATAAGATTGTCCGAGGAATTAGCATCCTTGATCTCTTGGGCACCGGTACATGGTCGGGAAATACGCCAAACATACTCGTATGTACACTTTTGACATTTTTCATTACATTAACATAGTGAGTTTTTTCATATATTTTTTATTGTATATAGGTAGCTAAATAGAATTTAAAAAATTAAAATCTCACCAGTTTTGTTGTTTTTTTTTGTTCGAACGGCATGATGATTTCCTGCCAGTGACTTCTATGCCTAAATTCTCTTACCATCAACGGGTCATTTTGAATTCCTCCTTCCCTCAAATTTCCGACTTTTAATATGAATTTAGGCATGAGTATTCTCATGAATATAGTTAAATAATTTATCTGTGAACCAAAACAGATTTTTTTTGTTTTTTTATGGAGAAACTGGCGTAGAATGTAGAACAAGCGCGGTAAACGGTGTGCTGCATCCTCTGTGCAGCTCTGTCATAAGCAAAACACGTGAAAAAAACTGCCCACAAATGATCTAGGTCTATAATATGCTAACCAAAAATGTGTGTTTTGGGTCTATTTTTTTGTATTTCAAAAAACGATCAAAAAAATCTTCCTAAATAAACCGAAAATCGGTACACACTTAGTACGCACTTTTTATTTTAGAAAAATTGTATCAGAGTTCCGGAAAAGGAAAATAGTGCATTTTAGTAGCTTTTTCTATTTCTTTATTTTTTATTTAAATGGTTTTTTTTATAACCTTGTAACCCTGTATATTTACTAATATCATTGCAGGTCAGCACTGACTCTGGTGAGTTTTCTGGGCCTAGTTATCAATCGCTTTAGTAATATAAAATCATAGAATTTACCCCTTCCACGTCTTCATTAGACTCTTCTTGTCCAAACTTGAAGCAAATTGAGCATGAGGATGACACTTTTAGATAGTAACCATTGGTGTCTACGTGCTCTGGAGGTAATACGACAGATTTGTCGAATTCGTCATACTTCCTGATCTCATATGTTCCAACGGTCTCCGGCGTACAACCTTGTCCTCCTATATCTGATTTCTTGGGGCAGAAAGAGTTCATCCAAATAAAATCCCTATCATTCTTGTCACATTTCACAGACCAAAATGGATATTCCGCCAGAACAGTTATTATTAAAAACATTATCCATTTTTTACGACAAATCATTTGTAATACTGTAAAGATATAATACGTTAACATATGGCAGCGTCTGTCATTTTGATGAATTTGTTTTTATTTATTTTGTTCTTGGAACAATTTTTTTAAGCCTAATAGTTAGGAACTTCTTAAATCATCGTATTAAATCTGATTTTAAATGTGTAGGGTGAAACTTGGTTTAAGCTACGTCCACACACTCAATCTTATTTGTACAAACCTAATTTGCACGAGTAAGCATATAGGAATGTTAACCTTAAAAAAATAGAGCTTATAGGAAAGGAACAAATATGTATTCAGAATAATCTAGAAATTTTTACATATGACCAGGGCCGTCTTAAGCCGTGAAGATTCCATTGGCATTCCGGTTTTGGAGTCCCATTTTGAAAGTCGTTAACCAACAGAATTTTTTTTTAAAGCATTGGATTACCACCGCGAGTTTAAATCACTATTTGCTAAGTCCTCATTACACAACTAACAGTTTTCGATTTCATAAAAATGTGAAATATTTTTTCTCATTCGTCCTCAATCAAACATTCGGCACCTAGCCGAGACCCCCTCCATATGGAAAATTTGATATATTATTTTCCGAGTTCTCTCCTCAATGTGTAAATTTTTTATAGCATCCCGTAAGACGAAATACTGTGATTTTAGAAATTAATTTCTTAACGGGGCTTTCTCTGTGGAGTTAATGTTAAAAAATAAAATTTTATCGGTTCCTGGCCGGAGCCCTCCGCCCGCGGGGTTGGCACCCTAGTGTAGGGTCTCTAGGGCCTAGGCAGAAATCCGGTCCTGACTGAGACGTCGCGTCACGTCTGTTACTGTCCCGAATTTAATATAAGTCACATTTATTATAAACAATAACAGATTTGTAGTTTTGGTGCCAGTTATAAACGTTTTTTTACAACAAATTGGTGTAAAAGGGTGGCGGACCTCCCCCCCTTCACAATTTGCCGAGGCCATAGACTTAATTAGACTAGATACGGCATATTCATTTAAAAATAACCCCAACACAATTGTGGTTTGGTTTACATGCACATTTATGAAAAGGCCCACGCATTATGACGCAATGCGAAATAGGCACTGTGCGTTGCGTTTTACCTTTTGTTGGTCTATTTTGCTTCTCAGCTATGCTGGACAAGTTCATTTTTTCAATCACAAAAATAACCGAGTTCCAAATATTTAACTTTGAATTATGTCCATATTACAACACCTCTGACAACAAATTCTCCGTGGTTTCGCTTACGAGTTTGAACGCTTGTACAAGGAGTTTAAACAGAGTTGGGTTGTTAAGTTCATCTCCATATTTGTGACGTACGCTACGTTGCGTTATTTTTAAAATGAATTTAACTAAACAGGGCTAATCTAGTACAATACATCAATGGCCGAGGCCCATGAACGTACACACTATGGTAATTTGTTGCAACCTTTGTAGCATCACATGTTGTGTTGCTAATATCTATACGCAGCTTTCGGCCGATTAACTTTAACTGTGAAACTGAGCCCTGGAATTGAATGTCAATAGAACAGAACCCATTTAACTCGGGTTCTTGACAGGAACGGGGCTCCAATGACGAAGCTCTAACTGCGAAAAGCTAGTTCTGATATATGAAGATTAATCTAAAGAAATCCCCAATGGAAATTATCAACAATAATAATAAATAACCAACCTGGGTTAGGAGTAACCATAAGATATTTTAAAATCTCTTCCTATCATCATTAAAAGTGGAAAAACGTATCCATACGGTTGGAAGCAGTAGTGTGGTATTAATTGTGCGGTACTGGCTTTAGCCAGCGAGACTATGGCATCCCTAATTGGGGTATGTTGTGAGGCTGAAGGTAGTAGAAGGTAGGAGAAAAAGAAGATGGAAGAGAGAGGTGAGGTAATGCCTGTCTATTCAGATCTGGTCACCAAACACGGCTAAAGCTATTTCTAAAAAAGAAAGCTTAAGCTGGAATTGTGGTCTTACACCAGGGCAATAATGAGAGTATCTTCCACTCTGGAACGTGCCGCAAGTGTATTATTTATTATTTTAAATGAGTAATTTGTGAAATAACACAAATTCATCAAAGAATATTTACTTGCGCACGCCGGGATTTGAACCTGCGATCTTCGGTTCGCTAGTCGAGAGTCTTCCCTCTTGACCACGGAAACCGTTATAATTGATGGAATTTTGCACACTTGAAGTTCAAAATAAAAATTAATTGCATCTGAAATAAGCTTATATTAAATAAAAATTACAGAATACATTATTATGGACTTGCTTGTTCAACAGTTTATTTCTAAAAATTTTACGTTAAAAATGTTCATATACTAAAAAAATACAATATGTTTTATTTGTAGAACTTCTTTCTTGTAAATTTTGTAATAAAACGAATAAACTTGTAACTAAATTCATGATTGTTTCGTTACATTATTGAACTAGCTCTTTAACTCGTAATTATTAAAAAAGCTTCATAATGTCAGAAGATTACCATTCTACGTTATTAGTAGGCTAGGAATACATAAAAAATATCTATTTGTTTTCAGAATCAAAAGGTTACGTCAACCTATTTCATGTTTGAGCGGAAATTGACACTCACTCAACGCAATGTACATATCCGTTACTTTCAAAATTCCCTACAAAGAAAACGTTATTTCACATTGACGGACTGCTTATTATTGCTTTAATTATACGTTTGAAGGTTCACAGATAAACATAATTTTGTAAACATTTTTACAATTATAGTATTAGGCCCACTTATTTTTATTATATTTATAAATGATTTATCTTTGTGCTTCCATAATGTTAAATTGATTTTATTTGCAGATAACCTAAAGCTTTTAAAGATTATAGAATGCTTCAATGATGCATTTTTAAGCAAAATATGCTAGTTGGTGTGAAATAAATAAATAATTCCTAAACTTGAAAAATGTGTTCTTTATCGTTCAGGAATCGAATATCTACGTCATATTCAATTAATAATAACGAAATTGTATTAGTACCAATCATCAAAGACTTCGGAGTTATTTTCGACGGGAAACTTACCTTTGATCGCTATTGCGAAACAATTTCCAATAAGGCCATGCAAATTCTAGGTTTCGTAATACGTAATACAAGGACATTTCATAACATTGAGTCAATGAAACTACTATACTTCTACCATGTGAGATCACAGCTAGAATATGCATCTCCTGTTTGTGGTCTCCAATGTATACATGTAACTTACACCGCTTGAAAATAGTACAAATGAAGTTTCTTAGATATGTTCAATTCAAATTAAGACAACCTGTGATTTATATCTGCTACAAAACATTAATGTCCAATTTAAAACTACCACATCTTTCTACTAGGAGACCTATTTAAGATTTTTATTTATTTATTTATCGTTTCTTTACATTGTATCTTTTTTTTAAAGTTATAATTTTTAACCTCACTAGAACAAGCCTGTGTTGAGGTTAATAATTTTACAATAAGATACTCTTATACTTTTTGAATTACTGATTAACTTCACAGACTGTCCTCAAATTTTAAGTGTTATTAATATTCGTGTTCCTGTTAAATCAACTCGACTTCACCATCTTTCCCACTGTGACAATCATTCACATCACTCCCCACTAGCTCGATTTCAGCGAACTGCCAATACATGTACAGACCTTTTCGATATATTTAAAACCTCCCCATCCTACATCAAAGCAAAAATAATTAGTTGTTTATGAAACTGATGTTTCCGTATTATAGTTGTAAAATATGGCTAACATATGTATGTATTATGTTTGTAAATTTTTGACATATTTGGATGATTTATATAGCTCCGAAACATGGAATGTATTGCACTGTACTACCCCTGCATACAATCTGGAATAAACTATTTTTACTATTGTAAATAATAATATAATGATAAGTTAAAATAATGTTGTTCTCACCTGCTCACCCTTCTCTAATGAGCACACCTTAGAATCTTAGATATATATTGGAGAAATACAAATTTTGACGCTGGTCATCCAATTTTAGCACAAAGACGGTACGTGAAGACGAAAATACATTTAAATATCGTTAAATCAATATTTTGACTCCTCATAAATCCGAAGACTGCCTGTCGCTTCGTTTCTTCATATATTATGATATAATTGAACGCGTCAAAATTTAGTAGGCATTGGCTGTTTAAAATAGCCCCACCTCCGGCATTTGACACCTTTTAGCTGTTGAGTCATCAAGGCCAAATGTAATCTACTAAAGCTTCGCAGAATGTATATTTACGGCTTCTTATAGGTACAATAGGTAAAGCTTTGCCTAACAAAGACGTTACTTAGTTGCATTGCGTTGAACGTTAAATATTTGACTGATTTGCCAAATTCAGTTTTAGACTATTTCAACATTCATTATCTAAAGATGATGTCCAGTTTAAATAACAATTAATTAATTACTTAACACACTAAGGTAAATATTGTGTTACGTTATTGAACACTGAGACATTAGTAAGTTGTAATTATAGTGTAGTGAGTGGTGATAAGTTGGGAATTATGTTGGGTTATAAGTTGTAGGAACCTACACATATTTAGTACCTATGCAAGTGGTTTTTCTCACTAATATCATCAAACATAATAATATCGGTTGTGGGTCTGTAATTATGTGAGCAGATTATTGCTCTGATTCAATGAACTCGGAATTGTTTTGAATTAAAGTGTTATTTTGAAAATTTGTAATTAATTGTATCAAGAATTCAGACAAACGATAAAGCACATACTTGTAATACAATATTTTAGCAGAAAATTATTCTAAATGTCATTTTAAAAATTGGTACTGTGAAATAAAACTATCCAGTGATTTTTCACGAATCCGTACGCGTATTATTGTACAGTAATTATTCTCATAAGTTTGAGAGTGGTATACTGTCTCAACATCTCCCTGGTGATGGACTACCATTCAGGACCGAATTGTTGCTTGACATGGCTTGATGAATTTGTTTGGTGACCAGATCTTAAAATTCAGGTAGCTGCTTTCCGACCTTCGGCTTCCTCATTTCTCTTCTCTTTTCACACTCCCTTCCGTCTCACAACGAACCACAATTGGGGTTCATTTTCCCGCTGACTCTGAAAAGTTGGAACGGAAGTCACATAAAAAAGATTAAAAAAATATTTACAGTTTGTGTTAAAAATTATACTAGTGCAGTATTTAATAACAGAGTTCACTCACAGAGGTCGTATTAGCTGATTTATAATAATTATATCAGTGCTAATTACATTAAAGTAGGTAATTGTAACGCAATATTCTGGGTTGAGCTAGCTTCATCTAATCAGTTGAGTTAATAATCAATGGATGCCAGCAATTAGTTTGATATGTATTTGCTATAATATGTTGGATTAACCCTTCCTTTCCGTCTCTCAAGAGATGATAGGGGTTCAAATGTTTTCCAAATATTAATGAGAAAATTAGCTTCTTTTATTGTTTTCAGAATACTTTATTGTTTTTTATTGTTTTATTGTTTTTTCTTCTTATATTGTTTTTCGAATCTTAATTCAAATACACGATGTACTCGAAGCAACAACAAAAACTTACTTCAAATACCGATAACACATACTGCGTTTGGTAAACGAAACTTTAAATACTTTGCGACAAGACTCTACAACATTCTTCCAGACAGCATAAAACAATGTGATTAACAAAAAAAATTCAAATATAATGTAAAAATTTGGATCAAAAATAAGAATAGGGCCTTCACCGGTGCATTCACCCAAATCCGCAGTTATTGAAGTCACCACATTATTGAGCGAATACTTCTTAATACAAGTATAGGTATGTTCAAAGGTATTAGGAACTAACACGAAAAATTCTGCCTCAACACAGGCTAGCCTAGTGAGGCGGTATTTGAGAAACCTCAACTGTTCTTTTATTTTCTTTTTACCTTCACAATATTATGTTTGTATTATTTTGTTAATTTTATAACCTTAAATATAAAAGTTAAAAATCAATGTACACCATAATATGTATGTATAGCTGTTGTAATGTTTAAACTTTCCTAAATAAAGATATTATTATTACTTCAATATACTATAAGGAATTCCAGTCAAAACGGTGAAAATGTGAAGGGGTGCGAGTGACGTCATACGTACCTCGGTTTTGTCGGTTAACAGTAAGGTCAATTCCACTTGGGTTGAAATGAAATCGACGAATCTCAATTTAAATATTTAACTAGATTTCCATAAATCATGAATTCTTTTTAAATAATTTGTAAACCACAGTGGTAACCCGTGTGTGAGTCTGCGCAGCGCAACTTTGCACAAAATTGTCCGCATTTTGCATCTGTCAGAACCCGCCAACTAATCACAGGGCGTTTATCCCTCTTTTTATCGGTTATAATCGTTTTAAAATGCGATTTATTAGTTCTACGTTTAGTTTTGAAGTTTGACACACTATATTTTTTAAAACATTAAAGTAAGTTTCGCGACATGTAGTTATAAGACATGCACGTAGAAAAAGGAATATTGCTAATTTATTAAGAATTTCGCCAAATTATTGGTAAATTGGTTAAAAACGGGAAAGCAGGCCTTACGAATGAAAACAGGTTTCCTGTCCGACTTTTAGGACGGGTTGTTTCGGAGAATTTGAACAATTCATAAAATTTCAACGTTCATTTCCAAGTTCTGAGAAAGATTTTTTCAAGTTCTGTTTTTATTTCAGTTTTGTCAAGCAACTAGCCTACAATGGTATAGTAACAGAACTTGAATAGGACTTTCACAGAACCCGAAAATGAACGTTGAAATTTGATGAATTGTCAAATTCTCCGAAACAACCCGTCCTTAGTATATTACGAATATATTATCACGATATCGGAACAAGTATCATGAAAATCCAAATATTATCGCATGTCGTCATGATGTAATCAAGGTAAGTGCACATCCACTATAATATTCGGATATTTATGAAAACGTGATAATAAGTTCGAATTTTTTCTAAAAGTCGACCGTTTTGCATTTCGTCTGATTCTTCAAAGATTCTTATTTCAAATGTAAAATCGGCGTTTTTATTTGGGTTTCAGTGTATTGTTTGACATCAGATGACGATATGTTCTCCAGTCATGAGAAGAAAAAAATTATTTCTCTCCCCAATTATTTTTCTTGAATGTTATAAAAGCCTCCATTTTCAACCCTCATAAGTCTCGAAAATGTATCTTAATTAGATGTTTCTCATTGATCATTTCTACATTAAATAGTCCCCCGCAGGCCATTCCAACGCGTGTTTAACAAGAGACTTTTTTGAATATCATTAAGAACTTTACAGATAATCTCCCTTTATTATACTTTGAACATATTCAGGTAATTCATAAAAGGTGAAGTCCGTCGGTGTGTTATTTTAATTAAAATGTCAGAATTATTTATTAATTACAAAATAATGTAAACATTTGACCTGGATAATCTATTATTATTCTTTAGAAGGAATTTCAAACTCACTAATTCACTAGCATTTCCTAACGCTTTTGTGTTTGTAAATATTTAACTCATACGTAAATTACTGAGTTTTAAAGTTCATGTAAATAAAAATATTTCGTTCGTTTTAGTACGGTGTGTGGTTTTGTTTACTGAGCGGAGCCCTGTTTTAACACAACTGTTTCACATTGCATTTCGTCTGTCTGTACGTTACGCTTCCGTTTCAAGATGGTGATTCTTTTAAGAATTTTTAATCAAAAGTTTTGTGTTTATTTGAATTGTCTTATCTGAATGAAGAAAGTTTGAAAAGAGAATTGACATTGAGCTTGTGACGTTTCTTCAAACAAATTTTAACAAGTATAATAATTAGAATAAAATGGTTTGGTTTTTAATACCACTTTACTGAATATATTTTTAATAAATAAAATCAACCGGTTTCGGTTCACCCTGAACCTTCATCAGAGTTATATAAAAACATATTAGGTAATGTGAAGATATAACCCTGATGAAGATTCAGGGTGAACTGAAACCGGTTGGTTTTATATTAAAAATATATTCAATAATGTGATATTAAAAACAAAATCATTTTATAATAATATGAAAATTACACCTAACTCAACATAACCTAACTTAATAATTACATTAAATTTAACTTCTTTTGCTCAGCACCATTATACCCATCAAGGAAAACAATTCTTTAATAAATTACCAGAAGAAATTAGAAGCATTAATGATAAAAAACAAATATTGAACTATATAAAAAACATTTTAGGGAAATCGTTAACAAAAAAACTGATTCCCCTAGTCTCACTTGAAAATCTCACAAATTATCCCACTACCCTATTTATCCTCCATAATTTATATTTTTTCTGCCTTCTAAATACAATAATTTGTATGTATTTTAATTTTGTAATTTTTTTACTTTGTAACCTAGTTATTATTTTTTCGCAAATGTACACTCCTCTTCCACCCACAAGCACATGTTTTTAATGAAAGTGTAGTATAAATTAAAACAGTATGACTTGTAAACATTGTATATTTATTGTGAAAAACACAAATAATAAACAAATACAAATACAATAAAAATAAAATAAAATAACTACGTGCTGATTATTAAATTTTCACATATTATAAAATTTAGTTATTATCATAGACATATGAATATTAGTAGACCTGCCCTAAGTGATTAAAAGCGTATTATCCCCACTCCCCATACCGGTTCCATTGGAGCCGGCTGTGCTCGCGTATGGCCTCAAGTGAAATTTGAAAACGTGACATCATCATTCTTGTGCGAACTATGGTCGAGGCATCATCGGTTCGTTTTACGAAATAACACGGCAAAATGTTGACTTGTACTATGAAAACTTGTAAAAATAGATGTGAAAAAGAGAATAAACCCAATTGTCGTATTACATTCCATATATAATCATTATTTTACTTTATTTTAAGCATATTCACATCGTATAATATGAATCAGTTGTTACTATCACATCGAGAAACGTCTGGACGCGAAACACAAAGCTGGTTGGTTGCTGGGAAGTAAATTATGAACATTTATAAAAGTGTCTTTACTAAATACTTAAACGAAATATTCGACTCTGAAAATAGAACCGAATTTTTTTGCCGAATTTGGACTTCGCAAATTTGTTCATAACGTGGCGAGTAATTTGCGCTCCCATGTAAAAATGTCTATTCATTCAAAAGCAGATTTTACTTTTAAGAAGTAAATGGTGATATTATAATGCGAGATGCCTATTTACTGTCAGATTGATTTATTGACGAATCACAGTCAGCTTCACCCCCTTCGTTCTTCAACAGTTGATTTTACCCCTCGCCATTATCTTCTCGTCTATTAATTCCTATGTCTGTGGTTATTATAAAATAAAATTTAGTTATTATAAAATTAAATTTAGTTATTATAAAATAAAATTTAGTTATTATAAAATAAAATTAAGTTATTATAAAATAAAATGTAGTTTTTATAAAATAATTTTTTTTTACATCTAACTCAGCTTAACCTTAGGTTGTAGCTATTTACAAATCTTATGATTTCAGAGGAAATTTTGGTTTTGATTAATTAAATAAGAAAAAATAAGAA
Source organism: Hesperophylax consimilis (assembly GCF_061612785.1). Classification (NCBI taxonomy): domain Eukaryota; kingdom Metazoa; phylum Arthropoda; class Insecta; order Trichoptera; family Limnephilidae; genus Hesperophylax; species Hesperophylax consimilis. The sequence continues at coordinate 7,473,796 of NC_142845.1, forward strand.
ACATACTTCATTAGTCGTGAGGTCTACTGTTCACTGTTTACAGAACTGCTATCAGAGTAGGGACTAGGCGTATCGACAGTCTCGTAATATTCTATTCGACAATGTACGTGTAGACAATCTTGCGGAAGAAGGTGACAACGTTGTTTCAAAGTTCTAACCGTTATCAAAGTCCACTGGCTTCCCTTTCATTTTAGATATTGGATATTCTATTGCACTAGTTTATGGGAACATAATAACATTTATGTAATAATACATAACTTTTTACTTGTACTGGATAGTACTTACCCAACATGTATAGGGAAATTATTTTAAAGAGGACACTTTTGAATTTATTCGTATATACAGGATTTTCCAATAAGAGGTGTTATTTTGAATATCCCGCTATTTCGGTAGATGTTACTTTTGAAGCTGTCATTTTTTGACATTCGACAAGTAGAAACTACGCCATTAATAAAAATGGAACAATTTACGTTTCAACAACGCATTGAAATTATTAAAATTCACTTGAGTGAATCAAATGCAAATCATCTTGAGTGATGAGGCCCATTTCCACCTCGGTGGCTTCGTCAACAAGCAAAATTGTAGCATCTGGGGCTCGGAAAACACAAAATTTATTGTTGAAAAGCCTCTCTATCCTCAACGTATGACTGTTTGGTGCGGTTTATGGTCTGGCGGAGTCATTGGACTTTACTTTTACGAAAATGAGGCTGGAGCAATAGTTACGGTGAATGGATTGCGCTATCGAGAGATGATTAATGATTTTTTATGGCCGGAATTGGATGGTATTGATCTGGACAACTTTCACTACTTTCTACAAAACGGCGCTACGTGCCACATAAACAACGAAATCATTGATCTTTTACGATTGAATATCAAAATAATAACACCTCTTATTAGAAAACACTGTATTATCGAAGGTTCAACAAATTTTTTCTTTCCGCAGTCTACTCTTACCCAGCAAATGCCTAAAAATACTGAGTGAGTAACGACTTTCATCAATTATTTCATTTATTAAAAACACAATTATTCATTTAAAAAATATATTATCATTGAACACAATGTAAGCAATTTTCGAACGAAAATTTGAAACAGAAAAATGAGAAAAAGATACGGTCTAGGAATAGAACCTAGGAACTTAACCTTGTTAGGGATCTGCTTACGGGACGATGCACTGCTGTGAATTTTTGCCTGAAAATCGCTAATACTGTTTATTTATTATTAAATATTATAATTTCAGATTTACTCGTTTAAAAAATCTTTTACTTGCAACTTTCTTTTTACTCTATATAAATAAAATGTAAACGTTCGTTTGTTCAAAATCTCAAAACTCCAAAAGTTCTTCACTGATTGCTTTAAAATTTTGACACAAATACGTATGTATTTTTTATATACCCTTATTATATAAATGCACCTGTGGCAGGTAAAAAGATGTTTTTTAAAAATACAGGGCCATCTGTTGGACGTCAAAACAAAGCGCGCTATTTATTCTCTGTCTTCAGAGACAATGCAATCCAATACACAAGTAAAGGTCCTTTAAAGTTAACGAAATGAATGTAATGTATTGCTGCTTAACACTAGTTACTTGTAGCTATGTATTGCTGTAGCTACGTGTATTGCTGCTTAACACTAGTTACTTGTAGCTATGTATTGCTGTAGCTACGTGTATTGCTGCTTAACACTAGTTACTTCTATCTATGTATTGCTGTAGCTACGTGTATTGCTGCTTAACACTAGTTACTTCTATCTATGTATTGCTGTAGCTACGTGTATTGCTGCTTAACACTAGTTACTTGTAGCTATGTATTGCTGTAGCTACGTGTATTGCTGCTTAACACTAGTTACTTGTAGCTATGTATTGATGTAGCTACGTGTATTGCTGCTTAACACTAGTTACTTGTAGCTATGTATTGCTGTAGCTACGTGTATTGCTGCTTAACACTAGTTACTTGTAGCTATGTATTGCTGTAGCTACGTGTATTGCTGCTTAACACTAGTTACTTGTAGCTATGTATTGCTGTAGCTACGTGTATTGCTGCTTAACACTAGTTACTTGTAGCTATGTATTGCTGTAGCTACGTGTATTGCTGCTTAACACTAGTTACTTGTAGCTATGTATTGATGTAGCTACGTGTATTGCTGCTTAACACTAGTTACTTGTAGCTATGTATTGCTGTAGCTACGTGTATTGCTGCTTAACACTAGTCACTTCTAGCTATGTATTGCTGTAGCTACGTGTATTGCTGCTTAACACTAGTTACTTGTAGCTATGTATTGCTGTAGCTACGTGTATTGCTGCTTAACACTAGTTACTTGTAGCTATGTATTGCTGTAGCTACGTGTATTGCTGCTTAACACTAGTTACTTGTAGCTATGTATTGATGTAGCTACGTGTATTGCTGCTTAACACTAGTTACTTGTAGCTATGTATTGCTGTAGCTACGTGTATTGCTGCTTAACACTAGTTACTTCTAGCTATGTATTGCTGTAGCTACGTGTATTGCTGCTTAACACTAGTTACTTCTAGCTATGTATTGCTGTAGCTACGTGTATTGCTGCTTAACACTAGTTACTTGTAGCTATGTATTGCTGTAGCTACGTGTATTGCTGCTTAACACTAGCTACTTGTTTCAAAGTTCAAACCATTATCAAAAACCACTGGCTTCTCTTTCATTTTAGATATTGAATATTATATTTAAGATATATTATTTGTTAAGCAGCAATACACGACATTTGATAAATTCCACGAATTTATTATTTAAACGAGAAATAGTTAAGTGCAAAATTGTAAATCGGAAAAGATTTGTTATTAATTTAATTTAGAAAAATAATGATGTTAACTTATATTAACAAGGGAAGTGAATCAATTATTGTCGTTATAAAATAATAACATGTCAACTCACAAACTTTTCAATTACATTACAGCTGAATTTTCGCCTGTGATGTTGTAGACTAGCGCAAACCCGTAAACCCGGGACATTATAATTGTAGAAATTGTGAAGCTGTAAGTATTTATAAAATATTTGTCTAAAGATCGTTACCGTTCAAAAACAAATAAATATTTTGCTGTTGAGAAAATAGAGACACATCAGACCTTTGAATGAATACCGGTTGATGTTTGGCCCATAAGATCGAAGACAAATACTATTACATAGTAAAAATGTAGGTACATAATTTTGAAAAAAATAGCATTTTATAATGATTTGCCTCACTAAAAACATTTTATTTTAAATTTAACTAATTTAATATAATATGATATCTGTTATTCAAAAAAGAATTTGTATTTTTGTGATGTAGGAGTTCGCTACAGAGAAACTGAGATCATTAATGAAATCTGAATTGGAAATTCCATAGCCCTTACAGAATTCTTGTTATAAAAGAGTAACAAACTTTTACCATCATGAAGTCGTAAAAAAATTTTAAAGTATTAACTACATGTTTCGATTATATCCATACTTATATAGATCTTCTGAAGTTTTTCAATAACGAGGAGTGTTTTGTTAGGAAAATCATTTTAAATGTAGACAAATCACTTGGTAACTCCATCCATAGGAGCTGTGTATCTGTCGGTATTTGTTAAAGAATATATTGTGTACTCTGTTGTAAAAGTCTCTATTGAGTGACACATACTTGACGGCAAGTGATGACTTTTTTCGAGGTTTATGATGACACGAGAAAAAGTTCTCTCACCTGTAACGATTGGAAAGTTATCTAGAATCGGGACAGATGTGATTTATAATACGCGGAGTCAAAAAAATGCTTCTCACTTTAGCAAAAATAATCATTTTTTATCTGTGAGTTTTTTGAGAGAATAAGAGAAACATTTATTTGTTTCCACTGTTGTATTGTCATGTAAATTATCTGCTCATAATTAGATATAAATAATGCAACACGTTATAATAATACAACAATATTTTAAAAAATTACAACAACACTTTCATTGGTCAAATGCATTATACATTTATATAGTTTTGTATTATTGATTGATGAACTGGTGGAAGCAATGTTATGTTTACCATAAGTTATAATAGATCATCAGCTAGAAATAAGAAAGGGCATTGGGAAAAACGTTTGTTCATTCCCTTGAAGCGATTTTTGTAATGTAGACACACAAGTACAGAAATCACGAAAAAAAATTACTCCCACAACTGGGGTATAAAATTTTCCTCCATTTACCCGGCAAATTTTCCATTCTACTGAGATCAGAAGCAGTCAAGTTGCTTTTTGAACTTCTGCATAGTGGATGTTACTATTTACAATTCAACATGTTGTTCATTCGTCGGGTGTAATTTTTCTAACTTATTCTAGGTTTACTAAGAACGCTATTTCAATAATTAAGAATTATTTTCTTGTTCTTTATGACATAGTTCTATCTCAACTAATAATAATTGCACAACGCTTTCAACCACCTCACGAATTTCTAGTAAAATTATTAAAACATAATATTATCTTGAGGGCCTTGAGTGTTAGAGTTGTATGAAAAAATAAAATCACAATATTATGTTTATGAAACAAGGTACAGTAAATAAATAAAATCATTCATATAAAAGTACATAGTTCAGATTCGATTACGTCAAGAGAGCTCACGCAAAACATTAAATTTATTTCAAATTAACCAAATATAAATATCTAAAACGTTTCTTAAATAAAAATTTACTCAAAATTGCGTACTTTTCCTTCTGCAAATCAATAGTACAATATAACATTATAGGATTAGGTGAAACCCGCTAAAACACACGCCACCGCTTTATATAGTACAAAAATTAATATTAATAACAATTCTTTCTAAATCATTCACATGTTCATCGGAACTTATGTTTAGCAAAATTAAAGTCTTTCTTACTTCGTACTTCAACGTAAAAACTTCTTAATAAAACAGCGATATTTAAACGTAATATAAAACTCAGACAATCAATCAACTCCTCGAGGCAACTCAACAACTTCAAGAGTTTGCTTTAACATACAAATATCGAACATAATAACACACCTCCCTCCACACACAAGCCTAGCTTTATTATAAATTTTAATTATAAAATTTAAAAAGAACGACAAACATTCCCGTGTTACAAATAACGTACAATATTTTAAAATCTCCTACTACCACCACAGTAAGCTGAAAATGTTGCTTGTGTTGTGATGGAGGACTTAGCCAGCCGAGGAATTGAACACACTACGCCTGGGTGGGACCCAAACGCGATGTCAACTCGGCCACCGACCTGTCTATGATGGTATATCTTATATATAACAGTATTTGAAATGATTACTATGTACATTGTAAGATATTTTCTGTAAATGTGCAAATAAAAAATCAAAAAAAAAATTCTTAATGAAAGAGATGTATATAACGGTTTGTGAAATGATTGCTATGTACATTGTAAGATATTTTCTTTAAATGCGTAAATAAAAAATCAAAAAAATAAATGTTTCTGAAAGAGATGTATTGAACTTCTTGTAAATTTGTCACGTGTAAAAAAATGATGCACTGTTTTATTAGTAATATAATGGTCAGCTAGCACGTAAATAGTTACGTTGCAAATTAATTTAAATATACAGTCACAATAATTATATAAACACATTTTTATGTTTCTATTATCTATGATAAATTTTATATTTCTAAATTCGCGGAATCTTTCCTACCCATCCACAACCTTCTTATTAAACTCCGATAGAAACCCTGTCTCACTGAAAAAGGTAAATTGTTAGAGAAAACCTTAATGTTATTGTTATCCCGGGAATAAGGTCTGTCTGCCTTAATGATAGGATAGATGCGAACAGCGGAGGTGGGATTTGCTCTAAACCAAATTAATTGCTGTCGGTAATAGGATATTTTAGCCACTTCCAAGTAGCGAGCATTGTCGGTCGCGTCTATTCACAAGTCTGCTACTGATGCTTCTGTGCACAGAATAGACAATACCTAGAAGTATTATTAATGCATTAGAAAATAGACATCGCCAATTTAATTTATACCTTTGGACTTCTAGGCCTTAGACAGGCCAATTAAATTGATCATCTTTTGATGAAAAAATTTCATATTTTTATGTTTCTGTTTTTGTTTTGCAAAACTATGTTGTACAGTGATATCACTGCGTTATGGTGGGTGAAGTTTACAGATTGAAATTTTTCATAATATGCATATAATATTTGTTACTAATTTATACAATTCTGATTTAGCCATAAATTTTTTAAATGATAATTTAATTAAGAAAATTGGATAATTAATGTGAGAGATGTATGAAAGAAGATTAGATGGTTAGAGTGTGGGATGTATGGGTGTAATGTATTGCAGATGTAACGATAAATTCGTTGTAACGATTGTTTCGAAGTTATTGGGTTGGTTTTGGTTTTTAAGTTGTCAGGAAGAATGTTGAAGATTTAAGGAGCTGAATTGTTCTTTTGCTGGTGCAGTATGTAATTTAGGTACATTGTATTGTTGGTTGGTTGTAGTTCTGTTGGTCTGATTGAGTTGTAAGAGTATTTTGTTACATCTATATTTAAGATATTATACTCGATGAAGAAGAATATCTTCATAGAGTATAATATTAAAATTGGCGATGTCTATTTAATATTATACTCGATGAAGATAATATTAAATAGACATCGATGAAGATATTCCTCTTCATCGATATTATACTCGATGAAGAGGAATATCTTGTGGGTCGCTTGTTGATAATACGTATTACCATTTGTTGTGCTTTTTGTAGACTTTCAATAATAGTTTGAACACAACCACCCCAAATGATGATGCCGTATCCTAAAATGGCGTGGCAGAGAGCATAGGATACTGTTTTAAGTGTTGTAAGCATTGACTAAATGGTTGTAAGAGTGAAGGCATTTAATGATATGTTAATACTTTTTTATTTGTTTATTTTTTTATTTATTGATTAAACAGTATACAAAATATAATAATATTTGTTAAAAATACTTCATTATAAAATTAGTTTTAAAAGTTTTCATTTTTTATGTTTCTCTTCCACATAAACGGGCGCTTGTGTTTAAAAAAGGAATGAGTATCATAATGAAAAATATTTTGTATCTATAAATAATTATGATTAGAGTAAAAATTCACATAAAAAAATTTACAACTAAACTAATTAGAAATTTATATTAATTAAGAAGATATTTTCATAATTTTGATATTTTTATATTGAATTGCTTTTTAATCGCTTTTAGTAGGCATTTCGTCTTCGATTATTCTGATAATTTCGGGTAGGCTGTTTGTGCAAGAAGTATTGTTTCCCTAGATATCAGTTGTGCAATTGAGGTGTTACATTTTTGTGTCTCAAATATATATTTTTGACGAGTACGATTTCAGTTTCACTGTGATTTGGTTTTTTTTGATCATTATTATAATTTTTGGACTAGAATTATTAAATTTTTATACTATTAATTCTTCAAAAAATAAGGTGTATTGAATAATCTCTTATAATAAATAGTTTTTGCACTATTTCAACAGGGAGTAGTTTAGTTTTGTATGCAAATTTATTTTATAATTATTTGAAAATGTTCAAATCAACTTCATCAATAATCAGAAGACAAAAAATCGTTACTTCACACGGACACGCCCTTAAAATACTAAAAAATGTAAGCTATACCGATTTGAAAGAAAATAGATGTTGTCAATTGACATGACTGGGCCCACACAACACACTTCTCCTAGCTTATCTCTTCAGTGCTTCTGTGTTTGGTGGAAACATGGGTAGAACTCAACAAACAACACACATTGTTTGTGAGTATATCATTATTTGAACAGCAAATAAGCTAACTGATTTGTTCCTGCTAAAATAAACACTCTATGAAATCATTGTTATAATAACTTATACTGTTGAAAACAAAGTAACATGATAATAACACACAACGCTACGGGTTATATGCGGGTTTTCATCGAGACTTTCACGAATTTACTTTGAATAAAAAAATATTATTTTTGCAGATTGACGGACATACTATTCACTGTTCAGAAGTTCTGATAGTGATCTTACAGAGATCATATAATACACCTAGTACTTAAACACCAAGCTAAAGGAAGGAACATAAAAGCTGGTAAGTCGTTTGAGATTCTAACTATTAAGCGTAAGAAGCACTATAATATGTATGATGCTAATTTTAAAAAGTAGAGAGTCTCGTATTGCTCTGTGTCATTAATTTCAATGTTTCAATGAAGTGTAACAGGCATACCATACTTCTTCACATAGAAGCCAACAAATGCAGCAATTAACTCACCAATTACTCGCGCGATCACAATGAAAAACCACTACGAAAAATTACTTTAACTTGGTATGAATTATGATTTCACAATAATTTTAACAGTAATTGAGTAGTTTTAAATGTATCTCCAAATAGGAATTAATTGAGATTTAAATTAGTTTATATTAATAGAATCTATGACATGTTCTGGAAATTTTTTCCGTGCATTCACTACTCTATTTGCAAGGAAGTGTTTCCTAGGAATACATTTTTTTTTGTTTGAAATTAATTAATTTAAAACTACTTAGGTACCACTTACCTTAATTTCTTAGTCAATAAAATTCGTGAGAATTTAATTCCTGATTTCTTATTTTCTAGATTTCTTTATTTATTGTCATTATTATACTTAACTCATACTACATATCATTTAGTAATAACTAACATGACATTAGAATATACTGTACACACAAAGCGATGACAACAGGTAGAAAATAAATAATAACTAATATGATACAAGAATATTCCATACACACAAAACGATGACTAGAGGTCAAAAATAACACAAGAAAGGACCATAATAACTAACATGACATAAGAATATAACTGTACACACAAAGCGATCACATGAGTTAAAAAAGAACACAAGACAGGACAATAATAACTAACATGACATAAGAATATAACTGTACACACAAAGCAATAACATGAGTTAAAAAAAGAACACAAGACAGGACAATAATAACTAACATGGCATAAGAATATAACTGTACACACAAAGCGAACACATGAGTTAAAAAAAGAACACAAGACAAGACAATAATAACTAACATTACATAAGAATGTACTTATACACACAAAGCGATGATAAGAGAAACAGTAGTACTGGTATAGCACAAAAAAGCACAAAGCACAAAACAAGAACATTAAAACTAAAACATAATGTAAGACAGGTGGCAGTTTTTTTCAGAAATGAGAATATTCTGAGCAGACATTAAACTTAAGGATGCGCAAAAAACGTTATAGATGGTTTGAAAGGGAGATGTGCAAAAACGAATGTTAGAGGGAGTGCGCTAATAGTAAAAAAATACATTAATTATGCGAAAGTAGTGAAAATATATAATAAAACACGACTCGTTTGAAATAGAGCAAAAATCTCTAGACAAATACTTTAGTGGCATTTAAAGATACACTGTTTTTTCTTCATATCTAATCGTATAACATATTAAATAACAGAACAAAACGTGTTTTTAATATTTTTTGTTTTTTTTTCTCTCGAGGGAATTTCATATAATTACCGTATCGGATTTACAAATGTAAATATATTATCTTTTAGTAATTACTAAGATGCAAGTATTGTTTGGACACAATGTAATAAGTACTTTAGCTTTGTAAAATTTGATATGCTGTTACCTTATAATCATGTACCTGTATATCATGTGCGTTAGTCCTGCCTAAAATCTGATTCAATCAACTTAAATTTACTTTAAATTTAACTGTCGTTTTCAAAATTGGAACTGATGGTGTAAAAAATTTAGACAACCGATTTAGAAGGTATCTAACTATAATATAATATTTTAACCGAAAATTATGTTAAAAATTGGATTTATAAGACCCGTGATTTTTCACGAGTTTCGCTAATTTTGAATACAATTAACTGTAAATGTATGAATAAATAAAAATACACGTATTACTTCTCCCAAATTTTCACTGGTGACTAAGGGATGTTTTAAATTAAGTCCCATCAGCTTTAAAACTTACATTCATAATGTTATCTCACGAAATATAATGTGTGCTCCTAAATTTATAATCCCTTGTTTAGTATTAAAGTAATATGGAGTTCCTTAAGAGGAAGCTACAAGCCGAAAATGTGTATATTCTTGGTAAACCTTATATTGTAGGTAATATGCATTAAAATTGCTTGACAAACTGAGTCTAGAAATTTCATTTCATCCGATTTCATGCACAAAAGTGGTTTTTATTTATTTTGCAAATAATAGGTATTATAAGAAAGCAAAAAAGTTAATCAAGTGAAATTGTCACAGATCAAAATAGCTTTTGGTATTAATAATGTACACAAATTCGTTATAAAGATTAGTCAAAATATTGATTTTGCATTAAACTTCGCCTTAAATTAAAAGCTAAGATTTTTCCTCTTTCGTTGCTTCTCTTTATTTGTTTAACACGGGTAAATAAATCGTATATTGATAATTTATTTCAAAAGAAAACTCGTGTTTACTGAATACTTACTTGTATTAATGTATGCTATTCATGCTTCACTAGTCCTAGAATATAAGTCCGGTATATTTTTATTCAGTTCCAATGAATAATTTTGTTACTATCATTTTGTGATTAAGTTTCCTCCGATCAAGAAAGGGAGAATTCGTTCAGTAAGAGATAAGGTTGCCCGTAATATCCAATAAACAATATGAACAGGTAAATCCCTTTCGTTTCTTCAAAGTTACTTCATCGAATATATTGGATAGCTTGAGACGCCTAACAAGATTTGCGATTATATCTGTTAGCATTACCAACAGGAATAATCTTATGAGGGGAGGAATCTATTCTTATTTAAGACTTAAAGGAAGACACATCTGTAAAGGTAGATGCTAATTTTATACTGTCTTTGAAAATTGGAACTCAGACGAAGGGTCAGGGTTTGATTTAACCCAATCCCCGTGAATATTTACAAAAATTTATGTATTTATTACGCCCTAGTAGTCTTTTTACAATAAATTAATGTAATGGCAATGGTAGAGAACTTCGTGGTACTGATTTATAAAATAAGTAACAAAGCATATTATTAATTCAACTCTTTTTCAATAACGTGAAAGCGTTTTCAAAAGTATACTTGTGATTTGTTTTGGATTATTATGCTGTGTTGCACTTCCTTGTCCTTTGTTCAAAGTTTCAGACAGCGTTACTATCTGCCCTGATGATGGACACTATAGTTTTGTCTAAAACGTTGGCAAAAGAAGGAGAAATCGTAATACGGCATAATATCCAAAAAATAAATTATACGAATTAAACAAAATAACAAAAAATAAATAAAAATAATACTTTGATTTCGTAAATATACTTATAATATAATTTTCAAACAAAGTGATTCATAAACTTACTGAATGGAAAAATATTTTCGTACGACAAGAAAATATTTTAGAAAGATAAGTTTAAATTTAAAATATTATAGTTGTAATTTTTGTTCATTTTTAAACGTAAATTTGAACGCAAATAAGTAAAATGGTTCTTGTCCGAACATGAGCTTTCCTTTCATTTAACCAAAGAATCATTGAACTTGCGATCGAAAATCAAAATCATTCACTCGTTCCTTCACAGTGCAAGCAACGTAATTGAAAGATGTCCTCTCAAATCCCACCTTCAAGGCTTAATTAAAGAAGCACTTCTGTTTCATCCTATTTTTGCTCCAATTCTACCCCTCCTTAATTCAATTTATTTCCCTACCCTCTCCCTTCCCCTGTTGAAGACACATTATAATTTTCCTAATCATTCACGATGCGGAAAACGAAACATACCTAGCATAATATAGGTTTGCTAAATACAAACATGATTAACAACAAACTGGTCATGTTTATGTTTATTATAAATATCAACACTTTGCTCTTTAACTACTTTAATTGAACCTTAAGTACTTATTTTGTATTCTTGTTATTTTAGCTAGACGATTATTGAACTCTTTTTACTAAGAATCTCTTTAAATTATTCGTGTTTCTGTTAAAACGGGATAGTAGGCCATTAGCGAATGAATTGAAAGGTACACGGGGAAAAATGAGCCAGTTGAAAAAGTGATAGCATGCGAACTTCCTGAGAATATTATTCATTCAGAATATATCGAGAACACATGTTCTTTTCCTAATAAATACCATTTTGTAATGCTACAATATAAGAATGTCAGAATTTGTATGAACACTTGTTCCTCCGTCCTTTTGCTTTTGACTGAAACTATGTTAGGTATTCTTTAAAATCGTTTGTTATAGCCCAGCAGTCCCATTTTTAACGGGAAAACGAATCATTTGACTAGATTTTTAATAAATTAATAGTATTATTTACAAGTAATATACCAATGTTTTGTCCCGATGTTCGAACTCGTGTTCATATGTAGCATAACATTTTCGCATTTTGTTATGATATATTGTATCATTATAAATTTTCTAAGACTTTATCAGGAAGCTGCTTGCAGTCCCGTTTTCACCAGGATTACCAATATGCTAAAGAGATTTTTTAATAAATGAGCATTACTCATTTTCTCCATATGCACCTGCATTTGGTTTGATAATATATAATTACAAAATACGAACATCTTACGAATTTTATGAACACGTGTTCCGACATTGTGATAAAACATTCGTATTTGTAATATCTACATAATAAATAACATTGTTATATGGTGTGCGATTTAAAAAACACAAAGGCTTAAAATACTTCCCCGTGAGTAAAATTTAAGGTTATAGGTTAGGTTAAGATGGTCTAAACGGCAACCCGTAAAATAATACAAAACATGGAAAACTAGAAGAAATATTGAACGTCAAATAAATTTGCCGTTCGATATTTACAATGTAGGAGGCGGGTTTGGGAGCCGCCGCCCCGGGAACCATTTATTGGATAACCAACACCTCTGACATAGGTCACCCCAAGTGGTTCGTTACGTTTGGTGATTAAGCAGGGGTCCTGAGTTCATCGGGTGGGTAATGTTCAGGATGTACGTATCCACCAGCTGCGTGGCATGCCAGATCGGGAGATGCTGTTTTGGGGAGACCCTTTGACCTCTCCAACTGATATTTTGACCCATTACTTTGCGCCTCAGTGGGAGGATATATTTATACGTCCGTCACTCCTGGATACACTGATCCCTAGATTCCTACCTAACTCTCATACCTTTAACCTTCTCAGAACTTCCTCTCCTTCCTTTCCTTAAAATATATCCTCCACTTTCCTTTCATCAGGGCCTCCTGTGTGAGGTTAATGTAAAATGAAATTCCAAGATGTTCTACAAATTAATTTAACGCAAATACCACTTATGAAAGACAAGTTTGAAATAACTCAAACATTTGATTATTTCTTTTATGGCTAATACTTAAATTTCCAAGAAACTACTGTTTACTTGAGCTGCCTAAATAAGAAGCTTCCTTATTGAACCCCTTTTTTAACTTCATAATGAATATCATAATGCCTTCTGTAAAGAATTAAAGCAGGGTTATTAATTTTAAACGCTTTCAGTTCAAAGGAACTTATTTCATTCACTCGTGTTTTTAGGTTCACAAAATTATATCTAAGTGTAATATTATTAATAATGTTATTTTACTTTAATTATTGGCATATTTCATAAGGAATTGTTATTTTTTTACTGAAATGTTGGGCTTTCTGCCAGAGAGCTGCAAAATATAACACTGTACCCGGCGTTGCTTGGTGTTATGATTTTTTTGGAGTTAAGTTTTGTGGTTATGAATTCTAGTGCATCTTGGTGCATTTTTAAGATGGCAATAACATCATCGTAATAATTGAAAATATTTTTTTTTTCACTTTATCTTGCCATTTCTGCCTTGGGTGTTCTCGATTTCTTCTACCTTTCTCTTTCACGTCATATATTCTCCTTACATCTCTTTCTTTCTTCTTTTTCAATTTTTTCTACCGTTCACTACTGTATACCACAAAGATATATTTTTGGTATACCACATTGTCACTATTAGAAAACTGCACTATATCGACTTTTATTCGAATCATATCACGTGCTGAGATAATGCGTTAAGTCTTCCTTGGGCATCCCCGACTTTTTCTGCCATTCAAACCACTCTCTTATCACTATTGACACTAATATGAACAAACTTTGAAATTTTCTTCGAAATCGGTCCAGTAGTTTTTGAGTCGATAGGGGACAAACAAAGAAACATTCTGTTTTATATACATCTTTAAATAAAAACTAAAATATTAAAATTATCCTCTTTGGCACCCACTCGGAACAGTACATCAATTCAAGCAGATGTACCTAACTGTATTTATAAAAAAATATATAAAATAAAACGGTGATAAAAAAAGCTTACGAACTCCAAATTTGTTAACATTTAATTTAATTTTATCTATTCTTCATTATAAGCACCCTTTAAGCTGCCAAAAGAGTTTGTCAGCAGAACATGTTCACAATATTAATTATAATACTAAAGCACACGTATATCAATAGTTCACAATATAGAAAATGGATACAGAAGACAAAGACAAGAAACGCTTTTTTTATTATTTATTACAAGTACCCGCACATCAAGACCAATCAGATTCTCAAAAATAAAAATAATTGTATTTTATGTTTTTGTATTGTATTTACTTATTTTTTTTAAAAGAAAGACAAACATTCTCGGGTTACGGAACAATATTTGAGAATTTCCTACTACCACTACAGTAAGCGGAATATGTTGTGTTGTGTTTGTGGAGCCAGCCGAGAAATTGAACAAACTACGCTTGGGTAGGACCCAAACGCGATGTCAAATCAGCCACTGACCGGTCAGTTATACTATAACACAGTCAAATACTCATAGGCATACACACGCTCAAAGACACACAACGTACTTGACCACTCTCATAAGCATATTCATAACATTTCATGCATACAATCAATGGAAACTTATGTATTTATAAACAATATCAATATAGAAAATCTCTTTCTACAAATTTATTTTTTTATTAACTTAATTATTTTCCACACAGGAGGCAATAGAAAAAATAAAACCACTCATCTTTTGGAATGCTGCGTGGAGGATATTTTTAAGTAATGGAAAGAGAGGAAGTTCTGGGAAGTAAAAAGGTATGAGGAGTGGGTAGAAATCTGGCAGTCAATATCCAGAAGTGATGTATGAATCTAATCTTTCCCCAGCGGAGCAACGTGCTGGGTCGAGAGAGTTGGGAGGAGGGGTCAAAGGGTCTCTCTCTCTCTCCCGGCCCGCTACGCAGCTGGGAAGCAGAAGCATCCACCATCAAAACCTGGACAACCTATGAAACCTGCTATGTCACCAAACGTAGCGGATCATTTGGGGTGACCTATGGCAAAGGTGTTATAACTGCATCTTCGATCACTTTAAAAACCTTTTCTTAACTTTAATTTTAATTTTATTTGACGAAACTGTATTCAGTCAATTCTGTTGGGTAATATTATGTCTTAGAAGCACGAACTTTATCCTGGAAAATACTTTTTAGACGGGGGGAAGGATTGATAGGCATAAATCAGGAAGAGAAGGAAATAAATCGGATGAATTCAATTTGCCGGTGATGGTACTGGAGAAAGCATTTTGAATGTAAAAATGTAGGTGAGGAGTAAATTCATGAACACCGGTTCTAGAATTAATTTTGTTCTGTGTCAGTCATTTTAACTTAATCAGTTTTCTTTTTTACTTACAACCATTTTGATCATCCTGGCGTAATATTATATTTGAAAGTATAAAGGGAGTTCGAATCACCATTTATAAATATTTTTACTCGTGCTCATGCTTGGGATTAGCGAACATTTATTTCACATACTCTTTTGTAGAATAAGAATTTATAAGAAAATGTATTTCACTTACTCTTTTGTAGAATACGACCTTGCTAAACTCTGTTCATAATCCATATAATTTATAACATACACTTTTATTGAATTTATAAGGAAATGTATTTCACTTAATCTTTTGTAGAATACGATCTTGCTAAGCTCTGTTCATAATACATATAACTTATAACACACACTTTTATTGACTTCATAAGAAATTTGAACAAAAGAAGTACGCATTTCACAAATAGAATTTTTAATAAAAATAATATGTTGGTAATAAAAATTAGGTTATTATATTATGTAGGTATCTTAAGTATAAAAAACTCTGAAGAAATTTATTCCAAAGAAAACTGGTAAAACATATAATATTACATCTGGGTACTTTCTCGATTTACCGCTTTAATTCAATCAGTTCCAATTTTGAAAGTGATACTTAAACTCAAAGCAAATCCAAGTTTGAAAGTTTATTGAACTTGAAGTTACAGACAGACACACAACAGAAAAAATAAAATAAATAATACCACATTAATTTACTTAAATTAACATTAAACTGTTAAATAAACCTTTTTGTATCTACCCAATCTTTTTCACGGTTATTATCATACAAAAGTATTTCAATGATTTTCAATACAATGCAAAAAAACTTTTCATAATAAAAACACTCTATTATTAAACACCGGTACAGCTTTTACAGATAAAGGGGATCACGGTAATTGTAGCGGGGCGAATATATTCCATTTATCCGCAAAAAAGCAGGTTTTGTAAAAGATTAGATTTGGTAGAACATAAAAATGCTGATGTTAAAAGGCTTAAAAAAATAAGTCCGAAAATGTATAGAAGATAGAAAAATATTCGACTTTTTAAAGGAATCATTATTTATTTCTGTACCCGAATTAAAGTCATTAAGGCGATGCACTACGTCGTGTAGTATTTTTAATTGAGCCGCCATCAATAACAACCCTTACGTAGATGGCGTTAGGGTTTAAATTCCCGATTAACACCATCCGCCTGTTTTGATTTATGCAAGAAAAAAACATGGCCAAAAATATCCTTTTATTTTATTTTGTGGATGTTCAGGCATAAATTTTTTTTTTTTCGATCATTTTATATTTAACTTAATTTTCCACATTATACAATAAAATGAGTTCGTAAGTAGGAGATTTTGAACTTTAAAGCAGTTTTCATAGGCCTTTACATAATTTTTTTCTGGGCTTATAAAAAGACTTAGAAAGACGAAGAAAAAATACTCGATTATTTTAAAGGCCAGATGTATTCTACTCGCAGTATTCAATTAAACCATCTGAAAAATTTCTAGGCGACCAAATTTTCAAACCAAAAACACATGATTTTGTATTACGACGTATGGCATCGCCTTAAAACGAAAATGAAATTATCTCCAAAAGTAGAAACCTTAAAATGTGATGGATTGCCTCTTTTATAAGAAAAAATTTGCACGTTTCCTTTAAGTTCTACATTAAAATAAAAAGTAAATAATTTTAAGTTAACATTTATATATAGCCAATTTGTCTTGAAGTGCTGAATAGATTTATGTATTAATGAAAATGAAGTACCTACCCACTTTCTCAAATTACATACCAAACTTATGTACCTTATTCAGATTCCAGTAATTTTGAGTCCGTTCAGGATTCTCTCAAAAGCACGATTATAAAACATAATTTTAAATAAGTTTTCCGAATTGATTGGAAATTCGGTTTGTTGCGAGGGTTGGCGAATGAAGAGGTACCTACTAACGTCAGCCCTTCATAATTTCATAGCTGTAATATTCGATAACAAGGTAAGGAGCTGAAAGTTAGCACGATTATTAAATTATCCCCGTCTTTCAAGGCGGTATCAATTAAAACTTTTGACTTAGATTAATAATTAATGTAAATAACAATCGAAAATGTTGATACAATTACCTATGAAAGTAACCGCGCAAAACATAAATATCCTGAGGTCGAACCTACTTAAAATTGATATCAGTTTTCGTGCGAAACTTAAATTTCGTAAGGTCATATCTACTTGAAACTGATTCAAAGGATCTAACTATTTTATCCGTGTTTCCTTATGTTAGTATCCGTGAAATTTACAAATCGTAAAAATAATTGGATAACTTGTATAGCGCTGTTTTTGTGAAAAATCACCTCAACGGCGCTGTACATGCCGCTGTAAATTGCGAATTCCTAGTCTCAATCTTATTTTATTATTTACAAACAGATTCAGAAAAACATATATATTATTTATAAACTGATAAAGAGAAGCACACTTACTAGCTGGTCACTTCAGATAAACACACTTTTATTAAAAAAGTTTACGACTTTGAGCGCAGAGGACACTATACTAAAAACACTGGACATTGATTGTACATTTGCTATTTTACCTGCCATTAGGTACTATGATATTAAATTTATTAGAAGATCAGTGGCAAGTGTAGAGTTGATAATTCTTTTAAGAGGCTGGAGAATTTATGACTCTTAAGGACTGGAAATTTTTTAAAGAAATTTAATTATTCATACTGTCATGGACTGCGAAGGCGAAAAGTTTTTGACTCTATGGATATGACCGTCTAAAAATGTGAGTTTTGAGTTTAGCTCTGAACTCTCTACTCAAAACTGATTCAGAGCATCTAACTAATTTATTTCTACTAATTTTTCCGTATGTTACCATCCGTGTAAAACTTAAATTTCCTAATGTCATACCTACTTAAAACTGATCTAAGTATTTCCTAAGTTCATACCTACTCAAAACTGATCTAAGTATTTCCTAAGTTCATACCTACTCAAAACTGATCTAAGTATTTCCTAAGTTCATACCTACTCAAAACTGATCTAAGTATTTCCTAAGTTCATACCTACTGAAAACTGATCTAATTATATTCTAAGGTCGTACATACTCAAAACAAATCTAACTATTTCCTAATGGCATACGTGCTCAAAACTGATCTAATTATTTTTTATAAACGTATATTTCCTTATATTGTCTTAATTAGTGCCGTAAAACACAAATTTCGTAAGGTCATACCAACTCAAAACTGATTTTAAGGATCTAACTATGTTATTTCTATTCATGTTTCCTATGTTATCTTCGGTAACTGTATAAAATTGATCTTTCGTGCGGTCATACCTACTTAAAACTAATTCAAAAGATTTAAATATATTATTTTATACTCACGTTTCCTGACTCTACTTTTATTTTAAAAATAAATATTTTCTCATTCTCAGTGGTGAAATTATTAATTAGTTCAGGAAATAAAGATTTGAAAGCGGGGAAAATGGTTCAGGGAGATATTTGAAAACTTCTTAGGTACTTCATTGAAAGAACACGAGTTCTAAAGGAAAGATAAATTTTTAACGTTATTTGAAAAAAATCTAATTGATGTTTTTTTTATATATCTATGATGAATTTAATTAATAAATTGATATAAAAAATCACCGCGATCTGCTTTACTTCCTCGTCATCTTGTTACCACTTTGAGAAAAAGATTTGAAATCTTGAAATGACTGACTTCAACTCAAAGCATTTTTGAAAATTGAAAAAGTTGTTGACAGTCTTCCCAAAGGAAAGATAAATCGCTCTAATTATGTTGCCATTATACGAAGTGAAAAGAATTTTCCTTCTGAAGCGACAAAAGTGATATTGGATCTGTTATTGATGACTTCAATTATTCGCTGTCAGTTTTTGCAAGGAATCGCCAGTCGCATTGCAATGGGTGACCTAGTTTTATTCAGGGAGGTAAAATTCAATAAGGAGTCGGTTATTTAATTTTCATTTTGCCAAGAATTTAATTTAACTGTGGAGGATTTCTCGTAGTTTAGGTATATTCTTTTTATATTTAAACATGACTGGTGGTTCCGAAATCACAGATGAAATTATTTGTAGATATTTCGTAGTGGGTACCTAGGATATATTTCCTTGCAATGTCTTATTTGTAGTATTCAGTAAAACCGGGTGACATTTTGTGTAAGGTTCCATGATAACTCAACACAGTGACAATTCAACATACTTTTAAAAATTGATATAAAGGCTCAAAGTTATGTCTTAGCAATTAAGTTAAGCGGAGTTTTTTTTACATAATAATAATAATAATACTTGGATGATTTATATAACGCTGTTTTTGTGCAAAATCACTTCAAGGGCGCTGTACAAATATATAATACACTTCTACAATGATCTACTAACTATATATGAAAATAATATACATGCAATATAAAATCACAGGTCGAACGCCAGTGATACGTGCAATAAAGAACGGAGTTAGTTACAGGTCACACAGTTATCAAACTGCTCAGTTGCTACAGGTTAATTGTAAATCCATTTAAAGTACTCTGTTGTCGGTGCTAACAAAATATGTTCCACCTTTCTTGTACATAACGTGATGTACTGCTTTGGGACGTGTTATTCATGTTTTTCATATCCTATGTATATGTTTAGTATCCCCAGAAGACTGCTGATTTACAGTATAAAAGACATACCTGGCGTACTTTAACCAGTAATTCCTGGCATTAGTTGGAAAAAAAATATTTTTAAAAAAAATTTAGCGATAAAAAAAAAAACTAAAACATATTTCACATGCCGTTACTGGTCACTTCCACAACTAACAACTCCCACACAACCCTTTCGGTCCAAAATCGACTGATTTTTTTAATGTTTTAAGATGAAAAAACAAGTTTTTACGCCAAGTTATCTCAAGAACCACTGATATTCCACAAAACGACAAAGGTATACATTCAGAATATTGCTAGAACACGTATTCTTTTCCGAATAGATATCATGACGGCATGCTACAGTATCAGTATTTGTATGAACTCCTGTTCCGCCGTCTGCATAAAACATTGGATTTTGATTGATACTTACGAACTCTTTCAATTCATTCGTTGTGGGCTCGCAGTCCCATTTTTAACAGGAAACGAATAATTTTACCAAATTTTTAATAAATTAACGGATTTCATATCAGTAAGTTTTCTCCGTGACCATTCAATTGTGTGTACTTGGTAAAACCGTGGCTTGTTGGTTGCAAAAAGTTTAGCCTATCTCAATAGAACACGATACCCAAACAAAGTAGTATGTCTAACGTAACCTAACTAAACTCTCACAGATTCAAATCTGATAAAGCGAGTCTTAAGAATGATATAATTCGATTAATATTCGAAAAGACTGCTTACTTAATAATGTCGTACCGCAACTATTTGTCCTTAAAAAAGTTTAAAAATTTATTATATCGACTGTGTTTTGATAAAACCCTTCAAGCCACATTTTTTGGGAATTTCCCATTTCAGTCGTCTCACAAAGAATAGTTTTCAAATTGCAGTATGGTGTATTAATTTTTTCTGATTTAGGCATTTTAATACTAAAAATTAAATTGATGCCTAATTTTTTTTCGGGTATTTCGAGACATCATAAAATTACTCAAACCTCATTTTTTTCAAAATTATAAATAGAATTGTAAAATTTTCATTCAAAAATTAAAAAAAAAACGCTTTCATATTATTAATTAACTTCAAGATTATTAGCACATTTTATGCATCTGAAAGTATTAGTTTCCACGGTCTCCTGTAAAGTTTTCATTTTTTAACTTTAAGGACTTTCCCAAACCACATTCATTATGTACAACAGCAATCTAATTTTGAAAGGCGTGAATTTTGTAATTTAAAAGAAATATAAAACTCACAGTCAACATAAAAATTGCTCTCACAATCTGAGGTGGCGATCCCAAAAGCGTTCGAAAAGAGCTAACAAAATATCAATACTGTGAATCGATCCGGGAAAAGAAAGTGATTTCAAAGCTGTACTCGAGGAAATTCTTAAGGATATTTGACTGTCTCTTGACAGAAGCACTTCAAGTCTACGAGAGCATTAAAATATAAATTCCCGATCAAAAGCGATAGTCTTCCGAGGAAACAGAATCAGAAATGAGCATTATATTGGAGCTGTTAAATTTATTTATCTAAGGCAAGTCGAAAATGCCTTAAAACACCCGTTTTCGTTTTGATCAATTTGTAATCCTTTTTGAAACATCTTATTTTGAAAATAATGAAATTATTATTTTGCCTTTTTGGCCGTTCATTACTTTGAGGGATAATATTTATTTATTTAGCATATTTTAAAACCCTTTGATGAGTTGAATTTGATAAGAGTGCTCTCTTGAATCTATACTCACAAAGGATGAAACTTAATTTATTCCTGTTTTTTTTCTTACACCGATAATTATTTATTCTAGATGTTTGATTATCATCAAAATGGTTTTTTATCATTTGTTAACTTTCAAAAATACATTTTTTTTCTATGAAGTCCCGTTAAACTGATTGATATCAGTTTTTCAACGGGTTCTTTTAACAATTACTTTTTAAATACATATAAAATTTTAACAAGTACATAAAATATACAAATAATTACTTTAGTAAAAAAAAATTCTTTCACAAAACCATTTTTTTAACATACATTTCCTTCTGTGAGTCAATTCACAGCTTTTTAATGAGTTTGGTAACATGTTGTAAATTATTGGAACGAGGTATTCTAGAGTTCTTTGACCGTATTTATTCAGGTATCTGGGAACTACAAGTCCATCGTTTGCAATAAATCAAACGTTTATAAGTCATACGTTTGCAGTTTATCATAGAAATCAAATTTTCTATCTTCTAAATGTTTTGTGTACTGTTGAAGAGCCAATTTTTGACATTTTTGACTTTCAAAATTTACAAATAATTGAACCTGTAATATTATGAAACGTATAAAGAATACGACAAAATATCTCAATAATTGTAGTACATAAAGATTATAGTACGTGCTTGGTTTGTTGTTAGATATTCCTATTCGCAAATTCATATTGATATTGGATATTCGTAAAAAATGTTAAATGTTACCTACGGATATTGTTAGCAATAATATAAATATTATTAAAACATCTGCAAAGGCACACCAAATACGTTTATAATATTTTAAATAATATAAATGATAATTCGTGAAAATATTTACAAAATTAACAACAAAAATATACACTAGCCGAAGATCCGGGCAGATATATTCCGATAATTTTATGTGAGTATTAATCTCGAGCAGTGAGAGTAATTTACAAAATTGGGGTATGTTGTAAGACTGTTGGTAGAGAATAGGGGAAAGAGCTGGGGAAGAGGAAGATGGCGAAGTACCTGGCTTTTCAGATCTGATCACCAAACACGGCCATTTCCAAGTCGTTTCAAGCAACATTTCGATTCTTACTGGTGGCCTTTCTCCAGGCGGCACTGAAAGTAACAGCCACTCTCGAACGTGCGGCAAATAAACTGTACATTATTTTAAATCAAATACAATTTACTTACGCACGCAGGAATTTGAGCCCGCAACCTCCGGATTTAAAGCTAAGTATCTTAACCACTCAACCATGGAGGCCGTCGAGGCAATTATCCACACCTTCCTTTCATTTGATAATAATAATCTAAGAATAACAAAATAGTATTCTTTTTAAATACCTAGCTACCTCCGAATATATTTAAAAAATATCGGAAAATAAGTTACACCAACACGAAAAAAATGATAATTACTCAAATTAATTCTAAATTATAATAAAAACACATAAATTTGTTTTTGACCACGATAGTTTTATTTTCACTCTACCGGTTTCGGAAGATCCCTTCCTTCGTCAGGAGAATATTTAAAACTAAAAAAAAAAAAACTGAAATTTTTTTTTTTTTTTTTTAGTTTTAAATATTCTCCTGACGAAGGAAGGGATCTTCCGAAACCGGTAGAATGAAAATAAAATAAAACTATCGTGGTCAAAAACAAATTTATGTGTTTTTATTATAAATTATGATGAGCCACAAAGTGAATGCTTTTTACAATTACGTAATTCTAAATTATTTGCCGGTGCGCACACCTGTAAATCTTTTGCTCGGTCAAATCGGATTTGTGTCAAGGGTGTTGCGCCTAATGGCTCGGCGTTTGTTCGTGATTTTTCCTCCCTCCCGTAAAAGGTCCTTAAATAGGCAATTTGAAAAACGGTCATTGTGATCCTTCGGGAGGAGGCGTGAGGTATTGTGACAGGAGCAGGATAAGACGAATAAAGGACCGAACACAGGAGAGATGAGAGAAGCAGAGCATGTTCCGCTCTGCCGACTTGAATATTGAATGAAATCGGGTTATTGAAAAAAGGCACTTTGATATTATGATGTGTCAAAAATACACATGTTTTTATTAAATTCATTTTGCAATCTTTGGTTCGTTTACATCAATTATTATCTTTATTGTTTTCGTCTGTCTTCTAAGAAACTGGGCGTCCTGTATAGGGCTGGCAGATTATTTAATAGTAAACAGCTGCTTTACCCTGTACAAATCCCAAGTACCTTGAAATTGAAACAAACAATTGAATTTGAGAACCATCTCTGGGCTTAAGTCCCACACTACTGGTTAAACCTTTTTGATTCTCTGCAAAGGAGGGCGGTCCGTCTGATTGAAAATCCATTGTTAACAGACTAATTTCCATCTCTAATTCACTGGCGATATGTAGGTATGCTGAGTTTGTTCTACATGAAAATTAATGGAGCCTGTTCGAAAGAGTTAGCAGCATTGATCTCCGGTACACCGATGCACATACGTGAAACACGACAGACACGAGCGAAACACCCATTCACGGTTGATGTTGGCTTTCAAGAGAACGGATCGTTTCTTCGACTCGTATTTGGAACGAGCTTTAAGACCCGCATTAATAAATCCTTTCCAACAGCCCCTACTTTAAGCCGCATTACAACGCTGCCCAACAGGGTGGTAACATAGTTCCCTTACCTTTTAGACAGGGGCGCCCTTGTGAGATGTCTTAATTTAAATATTAAAAAAATCAAATCCCTCAAAAACATCGTTTCATTTTTTTATTGTCAATCTGTTTAATTCGTATTTTTTATAGGTAACAAAGAGACAACCACATTTATAAATAAATCGTCTCTGTGTGACCTAATCACAGTTTGATGCCGAACCATGTATCAACGTAATAAAAAAAAACTGAGACGCCTGTAGAACTTAATAACAGTATTATTAAAATTGACTTGAGAGAAAAAAAAAAGATTTCACGTAATCATTTTGATGGTTCTAACTGGCCTACATTTGAAAGAGGCTCTTGGGATTCTATGTAATTTCTAGGAAAACCTTCACGAAATGAAATTAGTTTCTAGTAAACAACAAAAATATTAAGTTTCATGAAACACGATATTATTATATTATTTTGTTTTATAAAGGCACTCCGAAATTATGTTGGTTTTATTTTTTTATCTGATACCTCCCAAGAGTGCCCCTGTCTGTATAGTTAAGGCAGGAGAACAGTGACGCTACCCGGCTGGGCAACATTGTGAGGCGGTTAAGGTAGGGGCTCTAGGAAGCATGTATAATATTGAAACAGTTTTGTGATTATTTCACATTCTAATGCTTTTCAAATTGTGATTTCCCCTGTTATTTTCTTTTCCTAAAAGCTTTACCTTGAAACAATCAAGAACTGATGAAAAAAACCAACGCGATTGTTATTCATACGTAATAAATACAAATGAAATTTGTTTTTTATTCGAATTATCGTCATCGTTAAGAGTGCATGTAGTTTCGCTGCTCAGATCAATAATCTCATTAAAAATTAAATTAAATGGTGCAAAGCGCATCTCCAAGATCCAATATTATAGAGTAGTCAATTTTAAACCCTGTCGTGTCGTGAAAATAAAACATTAATGGTAATTTTATAAGGGGTACAGCTGTAAACTAAAGTTAAATGGATTGTTCAAGAAACCTACAAGACTCCAAAAGTTACGAAGATTATTTTATTTTATTTTATTTTACGCCCAGCTTTTACATGGATGGAGCTATCGAAAATTATACACAAGTTTTTAAATCGTGAAATAACAATCATCATCAGGTGGAAGCTTTTTTTCCTCTCCTCTCATATTCCTTGAAATAATAACACGATCAATTGATCTTCTTTTCCATTTACATACAGTGCATTTTAAATGGCGATCGGGCATCGAACAAAGTACTTTATTAACGCGGGTATTGAATATATGAAGAACGAAAAATAGTTTCCAATAGCTCATTTCACTTCCCGACTTAAAAAAAAACTTAAGAATCAAAGAAGCGGCCCGTTCTCATGAATCAACATCAATCGTGAACGGGTATTCCGCTCTTATTTTGCGAGTTTCACGAAGTGTACCGGTGCACTGGGGACCAATACTGTTAGCTCCTTAGAGCAGACTTCATTAAAATATCTGTAGAATAGATTAAGCATTCTCACATTACGTCTGTGCATAAGAGATGACAGCCTTTGTTCCAGAAGGAATGTTGCATTACTCGTGATGGCGTATAAGCTACTAAACGGTTTAGTATCAATACCAGACATTCTGGCTCAAATAGGATTTTATGTCCCGGATAATTTTGCGCGAGGCCGCCAACACAGGCTTTTGATTCTTCCTAGGTGCAGAACTAACTTACCAATGGTGATGCCCTTGGGAAGAATCACTAGGTTAATTAACTGCCTCGCAGGAAATGTGGATATTTTCCACATGTCCTACAACGTATTTAAACGTGAAATATTATCATTCAATACGTAAAATTGTAAATCTAAATTTGAAACTTTTTTCTTTGTCCCACTTGAAAATGTACCTATTTGTTATTCACTTTTTTGTAAATGTTAATTATCGATATTGCAATGTTCTGGTTCATACTGTTTTTGCAAATAAACAATAAATAAATAAATGACAAACGGTCCAACATACTGTAACAACGATTTTATTATTCAGTAAATATTCTTATATCTAGAAAACCTCATTTACTGAAAACAGGTTAGGCCGAGCATTTTCCTAATAAACCGATTCGATTTTACTGCCCACTTGTTGACATTTTGAAGAATGCTTTCTGGAAGGGTGAAAACGATGCCTAATAACGTATGTGCCTGGAGGCTACAGGACCCAGCTCCCACAAATGTCACGACGCTACAGGATATTGGAAAACGAAGTTAGCCTTTTGTCGGACCATACTTTACTAGGTTAACATCAAAGGCTGGAAAAAAGGAAGATATTTTAGAAAAATGCTTTACATTTTTTCATTGGTACACTAGCAGTAATTTTAATTAAAATGAACGAAGAAAGGATTGTTAGGAAAATACTTTACACAAATTTGAATGTATAGGAAGTCGGGGACGCATGAGGAAGACATGGCACGATCAAGTGTACTAGACACTTGAGTCGGGCCATGTGAAGCGTCATAAAAATATAAGAGTATATATGAGACGATGTATGAATGCGAATGAGGCAATGTATGAATGAGAAGAGTGTGATCCAATACAGAGTTGTTTTGCGGTCCATCCTCTGTGCCTACCCCTGCTCGTAAATGACATGGTGGTTAGTGAGTTAGTTATATTAGCAGGATTTTTTATAAAATGTTATTTGAGCCTCAATGGGTATAAAATATGTATTTAAATAAAATGGACTTTTATCAATGACTGAATTGAAAGTAAACTAAATTGATTGGACTTCAGTGAAATATTAAGAAATAAAATAATAAATCAGTAATAAACAATTGGGCAATATTTATACAAAGGAAAAAGTGATACCTTTTCTGTAACGATTTTAAAAAAATTATCAGGTTCACACACCTATAAATCTATGGGATAAATTTGGTAATAGATTTCGGAATGTTGTAGACATTTTTAGATTCCGTATTAGTGATGAAACAAAATCTTTATTATTACTTTTCCGAATCACACGAATTTACCAATCCGCAGTGCATATATCTTCTGTTTTTATATATTCTCAATTTTTTTAAATAGATTTTTATTATTCTTTACACCATTTAATTGAATTTGCTAATCTTATTTCTCATTTTAAAAAGTGAGTTTTCTATATTATTCAAAATGTACTTTACTAAAACGTTTTGTAACTTTACTTATTTTATATATCGTTACCATGTACTTGCTTTACCATTGTTATAATGTACAACAAATACCTAATCAACACAACTGTGTTACCAATTACATTTATTGCATGTAAAATCTCACTGGCTTGTAAATTAATAAAATAAATAAATAAAATTATTGGTTCGGTTTTGGATAATATGTGTACTGTATATTTTTTTGTAATATCGCTTTTTTTGTTCTTAAATCTATCTATCGACTTTGTTCGCAAAATGTTAATTGTTTCCCTCATTTTTTGTAACAAGTGCACAGATAAAAATAGGTATCGCAAATCTATTAAAAATCTCTTAAAATTATTGGTAATCCGGTTCGCAATGGTATTGCAGGTCTTATCGAATGAATCAACAGGTTTCCTGATATAATTTTAGTAAATTACGAATGTATTATCACGATGTCGGAGAGTAATAAAATAAAATTTACTTGTGCACTCCGGGATTTGAACCGGATTGATATTTGAGAGCCATGGCCCTCGACCATTATTATAATTAACTTTATTGTGATTTGTACAGAGTTATCGTTATAATGGCACTTGTGCCGTAAATTCTAAATTTTAAATAAATAAATAATAACGATTAAAATTTTAACAGTGTTTGTTGTAAGTTATAAGGAACACATTTTTTTAGACAAAACCACCAAAAAATCCTTCCCATTTGAAACAAGGCTATGATTGACCTTTAAAAAAGCCAATAAAACTCAGTAGACAGACACATATAAAATATAATAATTCCTATAGAATTTCATGTTGTCCGGTTTGGCTTTATCAATAATAAACCAGACATCAAAAGCACATCAAATTCTTTTTATTTTCCGGAATTTCACTTATGTCAACCTTTCGGTGGCGTTTTAGATTAAGGGACTTATAATAAATTTGTCTAACTGTCTCCCTCTAACCGGACAAACGAAACCTCTGGGGAAATAGCTTTTTGCCCTCCACCTCGGGTTAAATAGACTTCAACTCTTTGAGACTCAAACAAATTTCTCAATTTAAAAAAAAATTACATATTTATCACCGAGACTTATGTACCTACTGCCATTGCCAACAAAACAACGACTAGTCGGTGGCTGAGTTGACATCGCCTTTGGGTGCCACCCGAGCGTAGTGTGTTCAATTCCTCGGCCGGCTTAGTCCTCCATCGAAACATAAGCAACATTTTCCACTTACTGTGGTAAGAGATTTTCCAAATATTGTCAGGTTATTCGTAACCCGGGAATGTTTATCTTTATTTAAAAAAAAAACTCCACTCGTTGACTTTATAACTTAAATGTTTCAAATATTGGATGATAAAGAGATACAGTAAAACAGATGATAAATGTATTATTTCATATTAACGTTTCTCTATCAATTTTATGATTTATATAGTTCACGAGAAAATTTGTTTTTCATGATTTTTCACTATGATTAGATTGATCTCATATATCTCCTCATGCTTTGACAATTTACATAGTCTTAAAAATCTCTCGAATTTTACTTATTCATCACCTTGATTGGATAAGGTTCTAACTCTCATTTATTTATATGAGTTTTGACTGCAGAACTATTTATTTTTCTTTTTTATATAAAAAAATTTCGGAGTTATCTTATTTTTATTTCCGTAGACAGCTTTTAAAGATTCCATTCATATAAAACGGTTCCGACATTACTTTGAACATTTTGCAATCGCGATTTTGTTTGTATCTGACAATTGATCGATGTTAAAAGGCGTAGTGTAGTTCGTCACTTAGTTTGGATAGGGTTCTAACTTCGCCTTACTTTCGAGGTGTCAAAGTTAGCAAATATAAGTTATCATAAAATATTATACAATTTCTGTTTTTGTGTACAATATTATGGTTTTAAAATGTTTAAATAGGACTTGGCCTGTCTTGCAATGGCATTACGGAAATTATGTCTATGAATTATTAGGTCTTAGCGGGTTGCACATGACTCATCTGCATGTTTAGATATGTTCTAAAATGGTAAGTAAAAGTCCTTATAACATATTTTCTTTTAAAATATGTGAAACTAATATACTTAACAATAGATTTAACCTACAGTGGGTTGCCATATTAATAGGGACACCTATGGAAAATGTGTTTTCCACACTTTGTGTTCATAAAACAAAGATGTTTGTAATTTTAGGTGCAGTTATTATTATTTATTAACAAGGACATTGAATTTTGAAAATTATATACACCGTTTTTGTCCTTAATCTGCGATTATTTTATTTTTTTTATTATTTTTAAAGATTATCGAACGAAAAGTAAATATTACGTAATTTCGCCTTTAGCCGCAATAACAGCTTGTACACGCCGTGGTTTACTCTCAATGCACAATTTTGCAGTAATCTTTAGTTCAGGAGAATGATGCCACACCCGGATGAGGGTTTCGATGAGCTGCTGCTTCGTTGTGACCACCTCCTTGGCAATCTCCCTCTTGGTGAGCTCCTACAGGTTTTCAACAGGGTTCATGTTAGGGGAATTCCCCGGCAAAGGTAAAACCGGCACATTTTTTTCAGCCAGGAGTGCAGTGACAGTCCTGGCTTTATGACAGGGTGCGGAGTTGTGCATATAAACGTATTCCTGGCCACCAGGGAACCATTCTCCGACTTGAGGCAGTAATCGATTTTCCAGTATTTGTCTATACTGATCCTGCCTCGTAGTCCCTTGCACGATGTCGAGGCACCCCATCCCTTTGGAAGAGATGACTGACCACACCGTGATACTGGTAGGGTGTTTGATTGTCTCTAAAAGGCAGTCCGGATGAAATTTCTCTCCTGGGCGTCGTCGGACGAACGATGATTTATCCAACAAAATTTGGAATATGGACTCGTCAGAGAAGCACACCTAAAAAAAGGCCATAATCAAACTAATGGAATTTTTTTTAAAGTTTGATAACCACAAAATTGTTAATTACCATATTCAAGTTCTCTATAGTCATGTTTTGGTGTGCGTTGGCCCATTCCAGTAGTTTTTCCTCATATCTACTGTAAGGCGAGGTTTTTTAGCTGGCCGATGACCAATGAGGTTCTCCTCAGCCAATCTCCTCTGGACTCTCCTTTGGGAGACTTCGATATCATCTTCGTTGATCATCAAGGTCAGACGAGCCACACTCTTTTTGCGGTTTTGGAGACAGACGTCTTTGATTTTGCGGTCAGTACGAGGTGTAGTGATTTGTTTTCTGCCACATTTCCCATTGTGATTCAATTCAAGGGGCAGGTTTTGATTGATTTTCTAATTTATCCTGTTAAGACTTTAAAATACCTGTAATGGTTGCTATTTTCATTTGGAAATGTTGAGTGTTTAACAATAGTGACTTCACTTCCGCACATTTTCTTTGGGACGTGTCTGAAGACCTAGCCATACTGAAAAAACAGAACATTGGACTGAAACTGAACACTGAAATAAGATATGAAAAAAAAATACAAAATTAATAGATAATTAATAATTACTTACATGTTTGTACAGCTAAACTGTTAAAACTCTTAAATATAATTATTATGTATATTTATTTACCAGAACTTGAATCACGAATTTTCACAAAAATGCTGGCCACATGGAAAAAACCTTAAATTTTCAAGGAATGTGGCACTTTGCGAGTGTTGCCACTTCTTAAAAGTATCAGTGGTGATACCAGCAACAAAAATAACGAAGGAATGGCCTGGCCATCATATCCAAGTTATTTAGAAGTAGAGACAACGTAAACATAAAAATCAGGAAATATTGGAACTGTCCCTATTAATATCGCAACCCACTGTAAAAGAACTCGTCTTTGCAAACTTTGAAAACCAAACAAGTTGACGTTTTTTAGAAACCAGGTTTATTTTTTTCCATTTCTTTCATATGTAAATTATACGATTCGAAACACAAAAGACAAATTTACAAACAGACAAAATGCAAAGCGCTCCAGTTAAAACTCAGTCAAAAAGTTTATTTAATGTCTTCCTCCAATACAAGCGTGAAAATATCTCTTCCCACCATAACCGATAAGCGCGATTATATTCGTAAGTAAATAAAATAAGTTACCGATAAGTTTAACTTTCGAATAAGTTTTTCTGCCTGAAAGTTTCTCAAGAAATAGTTTTTGTCGGGCGCTGAAAGTGTTAGTCGTACCTTAATGCCAGCTTCGATATAGGTTTTTCTCTGAGATGGTTCCTCAGAGGGCGGCCGTTGATCTTAATGGCCACAAATCGGGACGAATGGACAACACTGGGACTCCATTTCAAGATAAACTTGGACCAAACAAATATGTTTGCAGACGGGAGTCATATAACTGCGGCCGAGGTGTATATAGTATATGACACTGTATTCTCATCATTTGGGAATACACACAACATTTTTCAAAACAAATTAATACTGCGTAATCAATTGTCCAGCTACTCGAGGTTTGAAAGCGGTTGGTGTAAATCATTTTCCATTCAATTTATCAAAAATCCTTTTGTTATATTGTAGTTGGTTGGGGACTGTATAATGTATATTTGTGTTTAAGGCACCATAAGTAAGCGTTCGAAGATGGTAAGAAAGGGATATATGTAAATACTTATGTTAGAGGGAGCGCGCTAATATTTAATTAAACGATAATAATTAAGCGAAAAAGGTGAAAGTATTTAATAAAACACCACTCGTTTGAATACATTGAATGTATTGACAAATGCTTTAGTCGCATTTAAAGATACACTGCGATTTTTTTTCATGTTTTTAACATATTAAATAACAAAAAAAATTCTTTCGGGAATTTAATAAAATTAACGTTGAACACATATTTTGAAAGACTAATATTTTATTGGTAAATGATCATGCAGTCACATTTTTAACAGTATCTTGATTTAAAAAACGCCGTACTTATTTTTCTCCGTGTAAAGTTGTGAAAAGTTGAATCCTTTAACAACCCAACAAAAATAAATAAAGTAGCACATTTCAACCTTTTGATAAAATAAATATGTATTATATCCTAATATTTTTGTTCCTAAAATATGGTTTCAAATACTTTTTAGAAATGCAACCAAGCTATTCATGCTAATAACATGAATAACTTGGTTGGCAAGCCTTTATTACTTGAACTCTTGTAAATACTACATTACGGATTGTTGACTTGTGGAGACTGTTTACAAAATAATTGTGTAAACAGTCTCCACTCCCATAAAATACTAAATACAAGCAAAACCACGATCTACACTAAAACCAACAACATATTTAAGATTCATTCGTTTACAATTCATGTTGAGGAACAAAGGCGTTTTTTAATGCTAGTTTGTGTGAAATTCGTTTTGAAGAAAAATAATACATTTTCCAAGTCGAATTTATTTCATAATTAATAAATAATTCTGACATTTCAATTGAAACAACACACGAACGGATTTTAGTTTTTATGATTTACCTGAATCTATTCAAAGCATAATAAAAGAGATTATCTCAGAGTTCTTAAGGCTCCGTGGTAAGCGTTCAAAAGAAGAAGAAGATGGTTTTCAAAGGGATATATGTAAATACGAATGCTAGAGGGAGAACGCTAATATTTAAAAAAATGAAAATAATTTCCCGAAAAATGTGAAAAACAACTCCTTTTAAATAAATTATAAATCTCCGGACAAATGCCTAAGTTCCATTTAATGATCCAATGAGATTTTTTCATGCCTACAATATATTAAATAAATGAACAAAACATGTTTTTAATAATTTTTTGGATCATACTTTACGATTTTTTTTATCGAGGGAATTAAATAATATAATGACCGTTTCGGATGTACAAATGTATAAATATTATCTTCAAAAATGTCGATTTTTTTAGGAACACAGCAACTAAATGTCTTCAAATGAAATATGTTATAAATGGGAAAAATTCGGAATGCGTGGGCTTGATAAAAAAAATCTCTCGTTGAACTAGCATTTTTTTACAGGAATTGCCTGCGGGCGACTCTTTAATGATGAACTGATGAATTAGAAACATTTTTTTTTGGTTGACCAAGACTTTTGTAGATTGAAAAGGTAGGTTCATAAATATCTGAAAAAGAATTAATAGAGACAACATTTGTTTTCTTCTAATGACTGGGGTACATGACGTCATCTGATGTTAAAACATTTTATTCTTATGTGCTCAAAGTAAGCGTTTTGGGTGATTTTTAGAAATACTTCATCAAAATGATTTTATGTGTTACTAGTCCACATCAGTGTAATATATAAT
Organism: Hesperophylax consimilis; assembly: GCF_061612785.1. Classification (NCBI taxonomy): domain Eukaryota; kingdom Metazoa; phylum Arthropoda; class Insecta; order Trichoptera; family Limnephilidae; genus Hesperophylax; species Hesperophylax consimilis. The sequence goes on from NC_142845.1 coordinate 7,507,585, forward strand.
TAATTAAATGAAAAGTTTTAACCACTTTCAATAAAGTGGTAAAGAACAAAGTAACTTTTCTTTTAATTATAATGCTGCGCCACAAAGTGATTGGTTTATTTGATAATTAAACAGAGAATTTACTAGGTTATAATTGTTTCAATTCTAGGATAATATTTAATGATAAAATTATTCAATTCTATTAGGGGTCAGATAAAATTAACATTGTTCATCTGAACATTCGAACTACAAAAAATTTGGACGACTTTCTTACATTTTTGGATGATAAAATATCTTTTGTAATGTTTCATATACTAATAATATTCACTGAATGCTTTATCGCCACACAAAGTTAAATTAAAATTCGCAATAAACCAAAGGCGTGGTAGTTAATATCGAAACTTTTGCTCTTATGACCGGTCGGTGGCCGAGTTGACATCGCGCTTGGGTCCCATTCGGGCGTAGTGTGTTCAATTCCTCGGCTGGCTAAGTCCTCCATCACAACACAAGCAACATTTTTAGCTTACTGTGGTGGTAGTAGGAGATTTTCAAATATTGTCAGGTTATTCGTAACCCGGGAATGTTTGTCTTTTTTTTTTAAATAAAAAAAAAAATAAAAAATTTTGCTCCTATTTCTTTTCTTTCATTATTTTTCTCCATTTTTTTCCTTCTTTTCTTCTACCTTTGGCACATTACTTTAGTACGTGATTTAATTAAATGATTTTAAATTTACATTTTGATATTGGGTAAGTATTAAATCACAAAAATTAAAGCCATAGTTTCGTAGACCAGGCACTGCTAAGTTAGAAACTAATGTTGAGCAGGCCATAATGTATTCACGCCTGTATTACAGCTTATCCTCGATGTAGTTGTACTTTGTGCACATGTCCAATATCCTAAATTATTATTTGGAATAATATGTTACGAATAAATTTTCAGTTTCAAATATAAAATAAAAAATAAAATCATAAAACTTCACACTTCATAAAACCACCACGTAAATCACAATAATTATGGATGTATGGGATTGCACTCACCTCCCCATAACCTCTAATAAAGATTTTATTATTATTTAAAAAAGATTCAAAGCTTTTCGAAGAAAAAATTCACCGGCATTTTAATAAGTTTTTCCGGGAAAATGCAAAGATACGGAGATACATAATCAAAAACAGCAACAGTTTTTTGTAGCTCTTGAAATAGGTTCACACCGTATCAATGATACGGTTTTTAAAAACTACAAGTAATGTTTTCCAATTAAACTAATTAATCATTTTCTTTGATTCTGCAAGAATATTATTATTAGTGGTACTCTTACATCTCAATTATTTTTCCTTTCAAGTCCATGATTGTGTAGTTACTGATTGCAAAAGTTTGCTTTGAGTTAAAGCGCGAAGGTTTGGCAGAGTTACCTACGTAATAATATAATGTTGAAGGTTATGATGGGGAGTTCCTTCGGTCTTCGCAAACCCTTAACGAACCTTCATAAAGGTCAATTAATGTCAAAACTGTAGATTAGGTATTTGATGGTTAATGGCATGGAACACAAATTACCAGTTTTACAGATATCAATAAATCTTTAATTTAGTATACATACTATAAACACGTATTTTTAATTAATATTTTATGTGAGCGAGTGTTTTAAGGTTTTTGTTTGCCTTAATATGAGTCGCATATTAAATCCTCTTCAAACTAGGTTTCCGTCGTTAAACAAGCATTATGCTCATACTTTGATTAATTATGGTTTTCCTCAGCGTGAATCTTCATACAGGTTCTCAAATAAATTTCATTTGAAGCTCATTAGCTTAGATGTAATAAATATTCGTAAGAATATCAGTATTTATATAAAACCGGTCTGAAGTAAAATATCAACGTTATGAAATTTGAAATAACACATTATCAGAATGTTTTGGGGTGAAACTTCCTTTTCTCACCCCTCTCTGTTCTCATCCTAGCAAACGTATTCATTACCAATATGATTAATGATGAAGGTCGGAAGCATTCAGTTGGCGGTGGATCGGCCCTTCTAGAATCCTTCCAGCACCTCGGGTTTAAATATAACCCACCCCACCCACCACCCACCGCCTAACATTCATAAAGATACATTAACATATTATTTGTGGCTCGCTCGTTTCATTTTAAATAATTAATCCATGTAGTTTAGCTTGACAGTCCGCAATAAATGTTTCGCATAAATTTGTTTTCGAAATAAATTTTGAAAACTTACGTGGACTTTATAAAAATGATTATTTTATGACACAACTTACGGAATGTAGGTGAAACATGGAATTTAAGAATTTTGACATAGTAATTCCTATGGTTAGACGGCTGGAGTTGGTGAAAGGTGTTTAAAGCCAGAAATGTTAGGGTAATATTTGTTGATAATATGAAACTTCAGTGAAAAATATTATGACTTCAAAAATACATTGATATATATATCAATAGGTTCCATGATAAATCAACACATCGACAATTCAACACACCTTTAAAAAATGATGAAAAGTCATTAAAAACAATGAAAAAAAAAAAAAAAACCTAACCTAACCTACTTAACCCAGTTAATAAAGTTTTTGTCTCATCACTTTCCATGACTTTATATAACTTTTTAAAGATGTGATGAATTTCCATTTTGATTATTTATCCGGTCACCATATCCATAAATTCTGATTCTGAATATTCTGGGAATTTCCCAAATTGCGGGGACTTACTATGATTTTTTTTAAATTAGGGATTTTGAGGGAGAAATTTTTATTGGGTAAAATGTGGAGATTCTGAGCATTTCTTGGTAATTCAGCCATATTGAAAAAATATATTTGGAATAATTTTGAGAACGCACTTTATATTAATGACAAGATGATAACATTTCACCAAGTGTTCTTCGATGTTAAAAGCGGGTAATATTAAGAATAAAAAAGTCCAATACAAAATACAGCGCAATAACAATAAATTTATTAATCTGTGAGGTATTTTATATTTAGTCTTTTTTTTAAATATAAAACAGAATAAGAAATCAGTAAATCGGTTAAACCGGTAAAAAATCATTTTAGACATAAAAATTTAAATTGGGAGGGGGTAACGTAGAATCACATTAATACGTCGTCTAAACGTGGTATGACCACAGTTTGAAAATAGCATTGTAAGCCGAAACAGCTGTAACAATAATAAAAACCAAAATACTTGCAGAACTTAATAATAATATTATAAAATTTAATATATTAAATTTTTAAATTGTGAGTTCTACGAATTTAACACAAAAACAATTAATACTGCTTTTTAACTAAAAGGTTATTATTGATGTATATTTTTTTATGAAATGCAGATGAAAATCGAAATTCTTCTACCGACTCAATGAGAAATTTATTAAGATTCCGAGAGAGACTGACTGTATTTGTTGCAAGTATCAAATGGCTCAATAAGATATTCACTAAGATTCCGAGAGATACGGACTGTACTTGTTGCAAGGATCTAACGGCTCAATGAGGTATTCACTAAGGACGGGTTGTTTCAAAGAATTTGAACAATTCATCAAATTTCAACGTTCATTTTCGGGTTCTGTGAAAGTCCTATTCAAGTTATGTTATTATATCACTGTAGGCTAGTTGCTTAACAAAACTGAAATAAAAACAGAAGTTGAAAAATCTTTCACATAACTTGAAAATGAACGTTGAAATTTGATGAATTGTTCAAATTCTCCTAAACAACCCGACCTAAGACTCCGAGAGAGAATGACTGTATTTGTTGCAAATATAACGACGATGAACTCCGGGCCAGTGTGAGAGAATGACAAATTATATATAACAATATGGGTTAATTGTGGAACGTATGTGATGCATATAATTACGTCAACAATCACTATAGAGTAAATTCGAGTTGTTCATTGATTTCATATCTACTTTTATTCGATGAGTTTTTATTTTCAAATTTAAAAAGAAATGTCAAACATTTTTGTGTTACGGTAAACTAGATAAAATATTAATTTCACATAATTGTCGAAAATGTTGCTTGTGCAATGATGGAATCGCTGGCAGAAGATTCAACCCGCATCGCAAGGGCGTAAACTATATCAATCGGTTACTGACCGGTCAATAATAGCTCTTCATATTTATGGTAAATTAACAAAAAAAAAAAATTCCAAATCTGACTATGTAAAGTGCCGTAGGGTAAATAACTCTCAAAACAGAAATTAGCTAAATATTATATTTAGTAAGCTGAACCTTCTGACCGGTCAAAGGCTGTGTTGGCATCGCGTCTAAGTCCCGGGTATGGGGAGTGCAATTCCTCGACTGGTTAAGTCCTCAACCACGAAACAAGCAACATTTTCCGCTTACTGTGATGGCAGTAGGAGATTTTTAAATTTTGTCAGGTTATTCGAGAACCCGGGAATATTTGTCTTTTTTTTTAATTTTAAACGAATCGGATACATTACCTTAATTTAATTTCTCAGGGCAGTATAAAACATATTGAGTTAGAAATATGGTAGTGAAATTTGAACACCATCTTGAAATCATAATTACATAATTGAAATCAAATCACAGAAATGTAATAATATTGCTTACATATTTTTGTACGAGAGAATTCCCTGTTTATTTGAAAGCAAATAATACAAAAGTTATGTGGAATCACTTAGGAGAAATGAAGTAAACAATGGATTTAAAATTAATTCAAAGACTTCAAAAGTTTCCCGCTGTTCGCGGAGTGTATGAAATTTCTTCTATTGAATCTCGCAAATCAAATGCCGTCTGCGGGATGGCTGGAGGCATTCGGTTATGCTTTTTATACATTTTATTTTAACTAAAGCAGGTCATTCGCGAAATTTCAGACATTCGATTTGCGGTCAAAATATTTGCGGAATTTCCGCTCTGCGCGAGAAATGACTGGGAAAATTCAGCCAAAGATGAATGTCTTCAAAAAAAACCTTTTCGGCACTTTCTTTGTAAAATGTATTTCTTTCGCCGAGTTTTATCGACTTATGCTTGGCAAATAAAAACATGACGGTATCAATACGCAATTCGTATTCATCGGTCCATTTATTTTTTAGGCTGAAATATTTGTTAGTGATATTGAGTTTATGTTATTTACACCGATGAATCTTTAAAATTGTAATAAACAGTAATATTTATTATTAATAATAAATATGAGTTTTCAACTTTAATGATCAGAAGAAACCGAGTTAGGTACATCGACATTATTGTACGGTAAGGAACCTCCATAGAAATTTAACCTGAACATTAGCAATGCCTGCCTAACGTAATTGATAGGAAAAAAATGTACAGTAAATTAGTGAGTAAAACCTCAAATTGTAATATTTGATCAAGATGGCAGCCAATAAAAATATGCCTTAAGAAAACAAAGATGATTTTAGTAGTTCTTAGTTGTAGTATGATTAGTTAAATATGTCAAAAGGGAATATTGTCGAATAAGCTCAGTGGTAGAGCAAATCTCCGACAAGGCTGATGTCCTTTGTTCAATTCCCAGATGCGACCGGATGTTTTTATTTTTTTTCTGTTTCAAATTTTCGTTTCGTGCTTATATTGTCTTTAATGTGTTGCGTCGAGAAAAATCTAAATTAAATAATTAATAATAAACCGCTCGACCTACTTAGTACCTACTCCCGAATTATGTACCTGCAGTCCAAACCGCAACGTAAACAGAACAACCTACATACTTCAAACACCTACTTGTCTACCAGGTGACAATATGTCACGAGCCCTCTTACACATACGAAAACTCGCCAGAAGGAACGAGTCTGCCGCCTATGCATAATTGCCACGCTATCGAAGGTTCCTGAAACATACAGTCTGTGCGAGTGCCTAGAATTTAGTTGCCATCCATCTACCTACTGCTACCGTCGGCCGTGTAGTATAAATAAGCCCGACGCAGCGAGTCAGTCAGTCAGTTAGTTATCTATCAGCCGTCAGTCTACGAGGCTCAACGAGTGATCACCCGCGCTCTTCTTACTAGCGCGAAGGACATATACCCGGCTTCGCCCGTACCATCATGGACTCTATCGGGACATCATCTTAGCGCCTTGTCCAGTTCGCCGTTCCTGGCAAGCGCTGCTCGGACTACAAGCGCCCTGGTTCCAGTGTCTCTGACCAGCGCTTCTTCCACGCTACCATGACCACCACGAGGACAAGCTGCATCCTCACTGGTCACACCGTTCCCGTTTAACCGCCTGCAAGGTCCGCCGCACCTTCGGCCGTCTCGTCAGCACTGGAGTGCCTGAAGACCTACGTTCTTCGCCAGTGCCTGACCTCCATCGAGTCCCGGTCACCAGCGCCCGGCGTCGACTCACTGACCCGCGCTTGACCTGCCATCATCAGCCAGCATGCGGTGTATTCTTCTGTCTAGCGTCAACTCTCGTCACGGCTACCTGACTCATCAATAAAACACATGTGACCTTCAACACCTTCTTTCATTTCGTGCCTCTCTCCTGATCCCCAAAAATGATTCAATAATATTTTTTAATGGTTGAAATGAACAGTTGTGCTGCCTTTTTCAAACAAAAGTTATATTTTAGGTTTATTCTTCAAATTATAAAATATACACCATTAAGGAATTCAATTTTTCATAATTTTTGAGACAACTTTGACATTTTTTGTTTAGTTAATGGTAATTATTAAAAAAATAATCTTGTACCACCTATTATACCAATATAATGAAAAAATATAAAATGATTACATGGTTACCTATCAATGGCTCATTTAGTAAGTACTTAATATATTTTCGAATTTGATAAAAAAAAATAAAGAAAAAACAACAACAACACAGCAATTTTAACAGCATTTTGTTTCTTAGAACGGGCAATCTGCCTAGCTAGGAACTAATATCGACCTACAATTCATAACAACACTGGTACTTATTTTTAATGCAGTTATTCAAATATTATTATCTTGTAATTTTTTGCTACATACATGTATCTAATGTAATGTAATAAATAAATACATATTTAAGAATCTTGAAAATTGTGTTTTTCGGGTCAAAATAATTACATATTAAAATTAAAAATTAATCGAGAAAAAAATATTTATTTAATGACCTATATGACAACATGAATAAACAAAGTTGCAAAAATCCATGCTGGTTATTTGTCACCCTTTGATTAAAAAATAAATATTCAGTTTGATCAGGTATCAAATTAAAATTTAAAAATGTGTGAAAAAGCCGAGCAGCCGCTCCTCTTAATTTTCTGTTCGTAAAATGAAAAACTTTGCATCTATTGTGTGTACCAGCATCGTGTAATGTTTTATTTTTGGTGGGTTTTCTATAGAAACAAACAATTTTTATACAGCTTAATATTGAGGTTAAATTACTTACTCTTACTCTTAAAGAAGCTTAAATACAATATCTGCATGGAAAAAATTAAGCAGAAGCATGCGATCCAAAAAAAAACGTACGAATATCAATTTTCAACTATGACAAAACACGAATGGTACAATACAGTAAACCCAGTGGATAAAATACTCTAAAAGTTCGAATCCCATGGCGAAGAACTACTGTATTCTCAGTGAAGTATTGCTTATGTTTCAAAAACATGTTTCCCAACATTAAATTGGGCATAAAAAGGCTTTGTGATATTTTCCTTGCATTTTTCCATGTCACGTCCAAAACATAACTACACTCATGCCATCGATTTTACCGCAAGATTACATCGCTCGGTCTTACATCTGTTATAATTCACCCCAGGAAATTGTTCAATTATGTCCGGCTGCGCGAATTGTATTTATTATCATAATCCACAAATTAATAGTTCAACAAAATTACCCCCTTGTGGCCTTTTTTGGTATAAACATTAGTTGGTTATGCACGTAAGCTTGTTACACACATGAATGTTCTCCCAGGCGTTAGATTGTTAAGTTACGACGTAATACATTACACTTCAAGGATTTATTCGGACTTAATCCTGTTTATTTTTATTAACTGCATCTAGGAAACCTATTAACCCAGTTGACTCAACTAATTTATGGTTTCAACTTGTTTTAGCAAACTTGATTGCAGGTTGGCTGTGTTGTATTTACTTACGAAACTTATATTTAAGTTTTCACATCTAGCAATCACTTTGTGGTTATAGATAATATATTTTGATAATAATAATAATTAGAATAATTTTAAATTAGGAACAACTTTTTCTTTTAACTTATTTTAAAGGTTATACCCAGCAATGTAATATAGTATTGTAGAAGAAGATAATACTAATAAATCTAAACAAAATATGAAATAAAACCATACACAGAATAATAAAAAAATAACGGTTAAAACTAGGAATCGAATTCAGGATTTCTTGTCTTACCGAGGCAGGCGTCTTAAACCACTCGACCATTGGGACCTATTTATTTTAAATTATTACAAAGTTTCCAATGAAATTGGTTTGTAAATTGGTTTTAGTTTCTCGGATAAACAAATCCATTTTTTATTTAAATGAAATACCTATTTCCTTTGTTTAAAACTCGAAATGTGGATTCAGGGACAATTTAAAAAAAAATATTTTATTAGTATTATCTTCTTCTTCGATAATATATTAAATTGATGAGAATAACCTCTGAACTCAGTATATATCAGCCAAAATTTTGGAAAATTTAGTTGCAAAATGATTTATTGTAATTCAGAATTGGAAATATGATATCGACAAATATGACGTTTAATAAATAGGTCCCAATGGGTGAGTGGTTTAAGACGCTTATTCCGGTAAGACAAAAGATCCTAGGTTTGATTCCTAGTTGTGACCGTTATCTTTTTATTTGTTTGTCTTTGGTTCTATTTCATGTTTTTTTAGATTTATTAGTATTATAATCTGCTTCAATGATAAAATAACTTAGTTTGAATACCACTAACAAAGCAACATGGAATGTCTCGTATATTCTCTGAAAGTCTTCGATCTAGAAGTCCATAATTTTATCCTCAGGATTCTCAAGCCTAATATTTTACTAGTGACTACAGAAAGCGGTAAAAAAATTATCACGAACACCTAAATATCATAGTTAAATATTCAAATGCTCGCCTAACAGTCAAGAGAGCAGAGAACTATTAAGTTCCAATAAAATAGCAAGTAATAAATTCATTATTTATTCATTCGTATTCTCCATAGAAGATTATGAATTTGACGTACGTGTAAGCACAAAAAGGTTATGGGTTATGTTTAAATACCAGTCAATACATCTATATATAGCAATAATATTAATAAATACATCATTTTTCAATAGATTATTATACATTGCACATTCCTGCATCACGTTTAGCTTTACAACATTGACAGCGGGTCACCGGTATGCTAGACATTCCGGACATGTAATGCAGCCGGTTTTTAGCCGTGCCTCTAATATATAATACATAAATATATTCATTTAACTAGTTCAAACAAAATAAAACAAAAAATCAGATTAACGCGATGCACTACATAGTAATTTAAAATCATGTGATTTTGGTTTGAAAATTTGGTAGTCTAGAAATGTTTCAGATGCTTTAATTAAATACTGCGAGTAGAATACATCTTGGCTTTTGAATTAATCGAGTATTTTTTAGATACTTAAGTCTTTTTATAAGCTCGGTAAAAATAATGTAAAGGCATATGAAAACTGCTTTAAAGTTCAAAATTTCCTCCTTACGAACCCATTTTCGGTTATGATTTTATTTTATAATGTTGCAAATTAAGTTATTTATAAAATTATCGGAAAAAAAATAAATATTTATGCCTGAACATCCACAAAACAAAATAAAAGGCACTTTTTGGCCATGTTTTTTTCTTGCATAAATCAAAACAGGCGGATGGTGTTAAACGGGAATTTAAACCTTATCGCCATCCTCGTAAGGGGTGTTATTGATAGCGGCTCGATTAAAAATATAACACGACATAGTTCATCGCCTTAAATAATACTAGTTACATGCAAAATCAAAACATTATGACAACATCACTTAAACAGGTATCCCTTTCAATTAGCATTTATAAATAAATTCTATCAATTGTGTTGTTGGCGATGTCGATATTAAAATAGACAGTGATATTTCATTCCAAAGTTTTGAATAGCTGTAACTACCCTCAAATACAGCAGCTTTATGTCTGTGGAGAACAAGATAATTGTCTCTTTGGCGTGTACTGCGCGCATGAGAGTCACTGAACCACTGCAGGCTGTCAACCAGATAAGCAGGAATCTTCGAATTTATCAAACTATACATTCGACACGTTTGATGTTACTTCCTTCGGTTCGATATATTTGGTATCTTATGCCGTTGAAGGTTAGGCAAGTATGCTCACGTCTAGGAAATTATATGCTCACGTCGGGCCATTATATCAATATTGGACACGCGCATGTAAGTTACACATTTTTTTGGATTTTCTTCAAAAAAGAGGAACCATAATACACTATATCCTAATAGTCCAAATATGTTGACAGAACAAGACTTTCGGTAATAATCTTACGTAATGTTGCTGATATGTAATCTCTTATATTATACAACAAATGAAACTATGTATGGCACTACTGTGAACTGTTTTTAACGTGTTTCTTACACTACAATTTACCATATTGTCCACCATTATTCCATATTGTGTATAAGTTAATGTATTATTTATGTTTGTAAAAAATAAAATACTTTGACACGACATTCCTCATTTTTTCAGCTTTTTTCTCCATATCGCGTAAAATGACAGACAGATCATTTTTCACGTGATACATTTTTCTAGTCGTCCGTCGTCAGTGTTCATTGAATGTAGCGTCTTCCTTATTTATCAAAATACTTCGCGCTTAGCAAATCTGTCACCTTTAATCTGCCGATGGTTATTATTTTTGGCAATTGTGGTGAATTTAGAAATCTGATATGGTCAGAACACAAGTACGTTTGTAAAGTATATTTATTTCTCGAATAGAAATAAGTTAATCTTTTGAGGTATACAAGAAAGTAGGGACTGAAACACACATTACAAACATAGCGATGATAAATTAATCATTCGGGTTATAATTACAACCAAAGTAGATATTCAACAAATTTTAAGGACTAGATATTCAACTTCTAAGTCATCTCTTTAAAACACTAATACTGATTGTAATTGGTACTAATTGATTGAAGAGCTGTTGGTAGTTGTTATTCATAAAAGTATACTTCCCGCGCTGGACAGGGCGTGGGCAGGGAAATGAAAAGTTAATTTAACGAACAAAAATATGCCAACGAAATTTATTTACGATGTGTGCTTTTCATGAAAATTTTTGTCAGTGATTATATTGCAAAAGAATCCCAAAATGCTTCCAATCGACTGGGGCCAGTAGTAACCCAATCAGGGTTTGTTGTGAGGCTTAAGGTAGTGGAAGCGAAAGGAGACGGGTAGGGGTAGGTGGGAGATTCATTTGCCTATTATTATCAAGCAAGGCGTCAGCAGTTAAAAAAAAATAGAAATATAATTATGTGTGTTACATGTCGAAATTACAGGCCTGAATTTAGAGTACCAATATATTACAGTTAGTGGCTGGGTTGGCATCGCGTCTGGGTCCCACCCAGGCGTAGTGAGTTCAATTCCTTGTCTGGTATAAGTCCTTCATCACGACAAAATCACCATTTTTCACCTGCTGTGATGGTAGTAGGAGATTTACAAATCTTTCTTTAAAATTAAGAAATTAAATTGCCAGAATTGAACAATGACGAAATTGTACACGGACGAAGTTACACATGGAGAGAATTATACCTACCTACTTAATTTACACCTATTGGTTACTGTTATCATTACACACGCCAAAAAATACAGAGTTTTTATGCGTATAAGGGACGTGGATGAACCATCAATGTTAATGAATTAGGAATCTGTTCCAATTAGAGGTAATCTGTATAAAAACGAATGAGTTAACAGGTTTCCTGGTAAAATGATTAGTACATTACGAATATATTATCACGATGCCGGAACACGTGATCATGAAAAGCCATGTAACAAATCCATGCACATGTAATATTAAAATAAAATTCGTAATTTACCAAAATTTTATCAGAAAAACCGGCTAATTCATTCGCTAACGCTTACAATCCCGTTTTTATCCGGATTACCAATCATTTGAAGAAATTCTTAATAAATTAGCAAGCCCTATTCATTTTTCACCATGTGTAATTTCTTCCATGTGTAATTTTGTCCGTGTCTAATTCCAGCACTGTAATTTTGGGGTAAGAATTTCACGCCTTTGTAATATCGTTCTGACGCCGATCCTTATGTTAAAAAAAAACATAATATCACAAAACCACACACATGCAAAGTTAGTTATCATTTATTAAGATTTAAACTGGTGGTAGATGGTGATAGAATTTTATTATTTTAGTAAAAATAATAATACATACCTATTACTTTTTTTAATCTATTTTGGTACGCTATTATTGAAAATGCTAGTGATTAAATAATCGAATTGAATAATTTAATGAGGTTAAATTATAAAATATTATTGTAGTACCATCATATATTGTATAGTTTGAATTTTTCATTATCTATAGTTTTATTACCACGAAGAGACATAATAAATAAATTTTTACTGCCTTTTATTGCCACCTATATGCAATCAATGGCTTTCTCTACTAGGAATTTATTTTGAAATTTTATCATAAGTTAATATAAACATTTTAAAAACAATATGATTTTTCTTTTTTTCCATATTATGTTCTCTTAAAAAATTGATTCCATGATCAAAGAATGTCATTAAATATATGTAACTAAAAAAATAATAATTAATGTAGATAAATCTGAAATGAATTTTTAAAATTGCCAAAATTTAGCAATTTCGCATAAGTAATGATAAAATAACGAAAATGAGTCTGAAACTATATTCTCTTGATTTGTACACGTTAACGCAAGTTAAACATAATTTATTATTTGAACGCCAATATTTTTTTACTAAAGTTTTCAGTAAATTTGTGTTGGTTTCATATTTAACGCAAGACGAGCAAAAATGATTTCATGACAAAGTCTCTAAACTGGAAAACACGCCAGAAACTCACAATCATCGATAAGGCATCGATCATTTACGTGATATTATTTTTGCCTTTGCAGTTTTTTCACATAAATGTACGACGCGTGTCAAAAAATTTCTGAAACTCGTTCATGAATAATGAGAGGCAAATATGAATACAAACCTACATAACTTTTGACTGACTTATCATGTTTAACATAAAAATGTCGGATATACGGGTTTGACAATTTTTAGTCGATTTCTTGTTTGATTAGACATTTTCACGACCAAAGTATTATTAATTTCTTCAATTTTAGGTTGTATACTGTGTTGTGCTTGTTCTTTTTCTGGCCAACGTTATGGTATACATCATCGGGGCAGATGTGTAGATTGTGGTGCAGTGTGATTTTATATAAATGTAGAAGTGATACCGTATTGCAAGTATTAATTCTTTGAAGGCTGGAATTTCAGTATAATAATAAGTAAGAAGTAATTTTCAGACGACACTGAAGTCATGTCATATCAAGGCGCCGCTTGTGTTTTCTCCCGTAGACGCCCTAAAAGACCACCCAATATCCACCTGTTCGGAGAAAACGTCCCTTGGCAAAAAACATTAAATATTTCTGAATTACCCTTGACAGTCAATTAACTTGGGAAAAGCATATCACTGAAACTCTACACTTAGCCAATAAAACCCTTGCAGCCCTTTACCCCATGATATACAAAAGAAATAAGAAATTATCTCCAAGAAATAAACTCTTTATATACAAATCCAACATTCCAAAATAAAGTCATTTGCACAGTCCTGGGAGCCACCAAGTGGATGAGGATTTCCCAGCTACACCGGGACTCTGAAGTTCCTCTCCTTAAAGACCACATCTTAAGTCTCGCAGAATCTTTTTGTTCGTGCATTCCAACCCATCAAAACGCGTCTATCAATTGTCTTGCTCAGAACGATGTATATATTAAAACTAAATATAAAAAACCGAAACAAATCCTACCTAAAGTTTAAATATCCCCCTGACTGCAGCCATGTACCATTGCAAAAAAAAATCACAAAACCAAATCGAATATTTTCCAACAACTATAATTTAAAATCATGATGAAAGAGAAAGGGGCCTTTTGGCCCGGAACTATGTATGTCACTATCTAAAAAAGTAAAAAGTGAAAATTTATGCGTTTTTCGGCAGCTAGTTTTGGTTTGATTCTTTGCAGCTTTTGTGGTGCTTTGGACGTCGGGGCCAAGCTTAATCATTTATAATAACAAATAATTGACGATTACACCAAACACACAACTACAAACTACACATCTGTATTCATTATGGACACTGTAATGCTGTCCGAAACCTTGACCAAAGCAGGAGGAAGTGCATCACGGCATAGTAACCCAAAAGTCAATCATGATAATTATCATGTGTTTTTTAAATTTTTTTATTTATCTTATATTCTAAGCCATTACTGAACTCGTGTAAGAATTAAAGAAATACTAAATGTGTGGTAGCCTTCAAAAAATATTCAGTCCCATATCTCATTGCATAGTTGATGCGACCTAACCCTTTCCCGCCCTGGTAAAGTAAAAAAAATACTCCTTCAAGACGTACTTCAAGAACTCTATTTTTGTTATTAATCGAAGCTATATTTATAACAATGCCTCTAAATCCTTAAGTATCCTTGCAGAGCATGAATTAGTAACATATATTTATGTGGATGATGGATTAGTACTAAATATAATACGCTAGTGAACACTTATGAAATACCAACAGAAAACAAACGATGATTCTAAACAAAATCACATCAATTGTTGGAATAATATGTTACGATAACGAAGCATCACTATTCATAGAATAAAAATTAAAACGGAAACACAAATATGCTCAAAAGTCATCTGTGTTGGAGCATCCTTCAAAGGGGAAAGTTAATGATACAAGAAAAGTTCAACAAGTGAACTGTTAAATTCCTAATTGACAAAAACCTGTACTGAAATAAAAAAAACTAGTACCTAAAGCTTACAAAACCTAGAAATACTTAAAGTAGTGCAGTAAAAAATTTACAGAAAGAGATAAAAAAAGAAAACAGATGGAAGTTCAAAAGAAAAGTAAACCCTGGAAGCAAGTTCTACAATATGTAAATGTATGGAATATTTTTTACATATTATCGTATGATTTTTTAAAATTATTATTATGTTGGGTATTATCATTGGCTGTGTGTTGTTTCATAGAATTTGAATAATTCATCAAACTTCAATGTTCTTTTTCAAGCACTCTTTTCAGGGTAAAATGCCCAAAACCAAAAAAAAAAAAAAAGCTATTTTTCGGGTTCTGTGAAAGTCCTATTTAGTTCTGTTTTGTTACTATATATATAGGTCAGTTACTGGACAGAACTGAAATAATAACCGAACTTGAAAAGAACTTCCACAGAACTTGAATATTAGTTTTGAAATTTGAAAAATTGTTCAAATTCTCTGAAACAACACGTCCTTAATGTTTTTCAGATTATGACTTTATTTCCCTGAAATCACTATGTAATGAGGTCCATTTTCCGTTGACTACCCTCGAGGGGCTTCGTGCCTTTGTGCAACGGGCAGTTGTTCTCGAGTATAAATGCCTAAGACAGGGCGTTTTCAGTTGAAGGGTATTACTGAATAAGGGGAATCATTCACTTTGGGAAAAATCGAAGGACCAGATGTTTCTTTGTTAAATACCTTTTCTTTTGTCTTACACTAATCGTTGAAGTGAGTAAAACGGTGTTCCCGCGTTGGTACAGTGTAAGAGGATATACCTACTACTCGCACGTGCGACTTGTGTGTTTTCAATGGCGACCATCAGAAACTTAAATAATAATATAACATTTGTATAGCGCGGTTTGTTCACTTCAAGTGCGCAGGTGCAATTAAATTCGCAAATATTCAATTGAGATCTATGTTTCACGAGTTTGTTTTTGCCCTATTGCGCAGATTTGAAACTTCATGGTCATTAAAAAAAACAGTTAAGTATTTGACCAAAAATTTTAATATCATTGAAGAAGAAGATAATAATAACAAATCTAAGCGAAACATGAAACAAATCGATGCATAAAAAAAGATAGCAGTCTCAACTGGAAATCAAACCCAGGATCTCCGTCTTACCGGGATAACGTATGAATAAAGATTCACGTTTTTACGGTAAAACAGAGAACCTAGGTTTGATTTCCAGTTGAGATAGTTGTCCTTTTATTTTCTGTGTCTTGTTCTGTTTCATGTTTCGTTTAGATTTGTTAAAATTATCTTATTCTTCAATGATAAATTACATTAACGAAACATTAGCATTCAATGAAAAGTGTTCCAATAAAAAAATAATATATCTAAGTTTAGTCTTACTTTCTCCAGCGAACTTAGTTATTATTGCTATAAAAATGGCTCGAAATGAACTAACTGGGGGCAATTAATTTATTTATTATAAATTTATTTATAATAAATTTATTTATTAATAAATAAATTAATATTTAATAATTAAATATTAATTAAATTAAATTAACCACTAATAATTAAATATTAATAATTTAATTTTTAGTGGCGACGAAACTCACGCTGTACGACGGTGACTGACTCATTATTTCGGACGAAACAATCATAGGCGAAAACGCGGTGCTCCACCGTCCACGGCTCCATGACGACAACTGGTAAAACAATGCTAGGAACTAACGATTCAAGTGGCACCCCCCTCCCACCTCTCTCGTAGACGGAGGTGGAGAGTACTACCCATCTCAAAAACGTCCGTCCTCTCTGCCGCACCCTGTACTTATGGACGTAATAAATGGAACACATTTTTTCTTCTTGTCTCACCTAATTTTTTTAAATTTTTTTTATATTAAATTTAAACATTGAACATATAAAATACAATATCAAATATATGTATAGTAAATTGTATTTCTTAGTCCTCTTCACTAGGGTGACTTGTGCTGAGGAGAACTAAAGTTATTCATTTCTGTTATGTTAGTTTTCTATGTCGTTTCTAATATTTTTTTCAGAGTTTTTTCATTAATCTCTTTCAGCCAGAAATATAATACATCAATGCGGTTATTAGATAAATATTTTTGACTATCGGAATTAATTACAACAATTTGTTTTTACTGACATTATATTGATAGGATTTATATAATTAAACAGATGAGAGCAATACAATCAACAGAAATAATAACTATTTTAAATTTAATTAGCGATTTTCGGTATTGTCGATTATTTAATTATCCTGTCCGGCAATTATAATTACATTTCGTAAATGAGTTCATCAGAAAAGCTTCACATTATACAGC
The DNA here is from genome assembly GCF_061612785.1 of Hesperophylax consimilis. Taxonomy (NCBI): domain Eukaryota; kingdom Metazoa; phylum Arthropoda; class Insecta; order Trichoptera; family Limnephilidae; genus Hesperophylax; species Hesperophylax consimilis. The sequence continues at coordinate 7,524,762 of NC_142845.1, forward strand.
GTGTCAGAATTGTTATTGTGAAGTTCCGTCGAAGCCTTAAACAAAAAGAGGTGCCTATTAAAGGTTTGCTAAATTTCACCCAAATTAACGAGACAATGACGTTGAGAGTTAACGTTTTGAGAACTTGAAGAGAAATGTATCGGAGTTTGACGAGAAAGTTTAAATTTCTGAAATCCATCAAAGAGAGCGGAAAATTTAACATTGTAAACAGATTAACTTTTCCCCGACTTGAACTCAATAATAAAATAAGATAACACGTATTCCAGGATGATGGATTTCGATAATATTAATTATCCATCAAATATATGTAATATTTTGGAAATTAGTTACATATTAAACACTGTAATAATACTTACTACTCTCTTAATAAGAACACGTCTACTGGTTTTAGTGCTACAATGCTTTAGCATTACAAGATATTTTTTTCATACCAATTCCCACATAGAGACGGTACTAAATTGTCAAAAATTGTGACACCTTGAACATAACCATACCCAATCATGAAAGCTTTTGCGAGCTGTGTCACGTGCTGCGCACGGTCGTTATCCAAACGATGTTTTTGTTTACTCGTCGTGTCGTTTGAACCTTTATTATAATGTTTTTTTTAGGTAACTATGCCTTAGCAAAATTACCTACCTGATCATATTATCTGCATCTATATCAGTTTCGTGTAATATACGAGGAGAAACCACCAAAACACGGCAACGCAGATGCTATAGCAATGGCAGTCACAACCCTGTCTCTATTCATTAATTAATAAAAGTATGAAACACACATAGGTATTTTTTATTCTATATCAAATTATCAAACATACACGTGAAATTCACAATACCTAACAGTAATGCAAGTTCGCGATCAGTAATACATACATATTGTAGTATTTTTTAATTAATATTTAAAATATAAAACTGTATAACTGTTACGTAAAACAATGAGAGATAATTGATGTCAAATTTTGTCCGCCATCTTAAATTGTACGAAAATCTAAGCCAACGTGTGCCACTCACTGTACCAACTACCAAAATATGAGACGTCTTTTTTCAACCCGAATCGCCAGGAATATGTAGGCAAACTTGATGAAAAAAGGATGGTGTAAAGCAATCCTTAGTTAGTCCAGTAATGTGTACTGTGACATATTCTAACCGACAAAATGATGTCGGTACACAATGTTAGAGTCTGGTATAAAAAAAAATCAGTAAGCCATGATGAAACATTTACGTCAACTATATATATATATATATTGTCATATAACAGATTTTAGGCGCAAAGATCCTACAGTTGCCAACTTGAGTAGCGGGAATTATCAGGCTAGTTGCTGGGTCAAACGTAACGCGCAAAAGATCCGCTACAGTTCCCCCCACCCCCGGCGACCGAGCTCCTCGTTCCTCCTTCTTACGCGCCGACCTCTGACCTAGCTGGACGTGTGTTCGTTTCGGCGCCCGCGTTCCAATTCGCACCGCTCGGTCGAGAAGCCAAATGTACGACAATGTCGCGCTTTGAACATCGACAGGCTGGCACCGTTTGTTTGAAACACGGCGCACAGTCCTGCAATCAACAGGATACCCCGACAACACCATGCTGTGAGTCTCTTACATTTCCTATTACCCTTGAATGTGTCCGCTAATAACCTAAATTCGTCCACGCTGCCTGTCGGTCTAGAGAGAGCTGTTAATTATTTCCCAGAGAGAGATTAGGGAACCCTTTGATGATAATTCTAGTTAGGATGTAACAACCTGTATTCTATTGTCATTCACCCATGTAATGTCCATTTTGCCGCTCAAATACAATGTTGATTTATAAAAACCTAACCTCTTTCATTTGGGGATAGCGGTTGTATGGGAGTGTTTTGTGTAGACGGTGGGATATGGATTCTTGAGCCTCGCGCTGACCCCGAACCCTGACTATGAGAGAGACGTCTCATGCCCCCGCATCTGAGCTGGCCGAGGGAAAGTCAGGGCCCCCCCCAGGTCCGACGCGCGACACTGGCGACCAACTTAGGGCAGAATTTTTTTAAACATATCCTTCCCGACTGCACAAAATTGCCTTTACGATTGCCCCCAATTTGAAAACATGTACTATGCAATTTCGTTGCCAAGCGCATTTTCGCCGCGAGAACTTGTTTGTTGTCAAGCGCATTTTGCCGCGAAAAAATAACGGTAGGAATCCTCTCAAACGAATAAAAGAGACGCACGAAATTCCCGCCAAAACGCTGTGATAACGAAAGTTTGAACATAATGTTTCTTCAATAACATAGATTCTGTGTTCTTTGTTTAAACAAAACAAACCCACTGTTTTAATTTCGGCATAAATTGCACCGTAATAATAACAGTCAGGATTTAGAACTGTGAAGCCAATTTTTACACCGGAAGTGATTTTTTTTAAAAAAAAGCACAATACACCCAACGGCCCATCGAAGCTGATTTCTAAAAAGTATATCAGCTACAACCTGTAAAACACAAATAATTCTTTATCCCGATTAATTATATAGGTACGGTGTTTGTCCATTTTCTTGTTTTTTTCAGCATTTGACTGTTATAAAAGTGATTTTAAGTGAATTGTTTCAAATTAACTTCAGAAGTGCAGTGTTTTTTTTTGCAAAGAAGTGCTTTCTCGACGCAATAATAAGAACGTGTGTTCAATCTCACGATTTAGTGCCAGTAAATGAAGCAAATATAAAATCTTTCCATCAAAAGTGTTTTTTCGCTTCTAAAGTGCTGTTTTTTGTGCCTTTTTCGTGCCTTTCCTCGAGTGCAGTGAATATAAGTGCGAATAGTGCCCACAAAATTAAATAATGCAAATCCTAAAGTGTCCCCCTGGCCAAATTTTCTTCAAAAAGACTTAGAAAAATTTCGGAGTTTTTTTCCTTTTTTAAACCATTTTTTAACAATGAATTCCAATCAAATGGCTACATCTTTGGACATGGGTGTCATTCCCAATGTACACAACTTATCCAAAGTACACCTACAAGCCGTCTTAAAAGACAGAGGAATATCACCACTAAACAAATCAAAGTCAGCATTGAAAGCATACGCTTTGTTATTCAACAAGAAGTTCATCAGGAAAATAAACCTATCCGTTGCAAGTGAAGACAAGGCACCCAATACCCCAGTTTTGGAAATCCCCGTTTCTAACAAAGAAACCAGGACACATGTTACAGTAAAACAAGACAATGCACCCATCACGGCACAAGAAAAAACATACGATCTCACTCCTTGGAAGATCAAATATAACGGTGTTTCTGATGTACTGGATTTCATTGACCGAATCGAAGAAACGGCCTCAATTAAAAATGTTCCATTTGACGTGCTGCAGAAAAACTTTATAGAACTAATATCTCCAGAATTAATCCCGTGGCACCGAATACAAAAATCAAAATGCAAGGACTGGAATAAACTCAGATCAGCCCTGATCACTAGCTTCGGCAAATCAGAGGCCCAACACAGAATTAAATTATCGTTACTATCCATTAAACAATTAGTAAACGAAACTGTGGCAACATTCATAGAGAGGGCCGAATCCATCAACATCAAACTTTCCCACCCTGTCCCGGAAGCCGAATTACTACCAGTTATAACTGATGGCCTCCTACAAAGATATGAAAACATTATCACCTCACAGAAAATTGTGTCGTTGGCCCATTTAAACGAAGTTTGCCTCATTTTGGAATCCCACCAAGACAGGAAAAACAACAAAACCACCACGGACAATATCACTGTACCAAGCCGTCCTTCTGGATTAAAACCAGAATTTGACAACAAAAAAGTTTGCTCCTTTTGCAAAAAAGTAGGTCACCTAGCAACCACTTGTTTCAAGCAGGCCAAATTTCTGGAAGCTAAAGAACCCAGAACCTTAAAGAGACATCGCTCCAGGGATCGTTCTCCTTCACGCGACGAACTGCGTGAAATTTTCAAAAAATCAAGAAATAACATGGAAAGGTTGCAAGACCCTCACTTTGTTAAACCTCAAGTGGATTTCTCTAAACCCCCACCGAATTTTCACGCAAGAAAACCAAAAAACTAAATAATAACCTCTCAGGTATTCATTCTGTACCAAGGTCTAAGGAATGGACTGATTGGTTATCACACATTAAATATTTTAACCAGACCTTAAATGTTTCTTCGGTTTGTTGCAAACAAGCTAAAGATGGAAGACCTTATGCCCTTTTCTCCGTTAACAATGTCCCCTTCTCTGGACTACTAGATAGTGGTGCATCTGTTAGTTGCCTTGGCAACAATGCCCACCTGCCTTTTGTTAACAACGGTTTTAAAGTTTTTTCCAAACCTACACTCGTGACAACTGCGGACAATACTCCCCAGACAGTCATCGGTACTCTGCAATTACCAATTAAATGTAACAATAACACAGTTACAATTAACTTTCTAATAGTACCCTCTATATCCCAGAATTTCATCCTTGGCGTTGACTTCTGGAAGGCTTTTAACGTTGCTCCACAAGTATTTAATACTCTTGGCCAAAAACCTCCGGTCGCTCAAGTTGGTGAGATTCGCACTATAATTCCTCACGAAAACCTAAGCACTGACCAGGCTCTCCAATTAAAGGAAATGATCAACAAATTTGAATCAATATCTTTCGAAAAATGCGGACTGGGTTTAACTAATTTGGTAAAACACCACATCAAAACCAACGGCCCACCAATCAAGCAACGCTACTACAATTTAGCCCCCCAAAAATTGAAACTTTTAGAAAATGAACTTGATGAAATGTTGAAAATGGGAGTGGTAGTTCCCAGCAGAAGTGCTTGGACCAACCCAACCCTTTTGGTTTCAAAAAAAGACGGCTCTGCACGCTTTTGCCTCGACAGTAGACGATTGAACTCTTGCACTGAAGCCGACGCGTACCCACTGCCTTTCGTTCACGCAACTTTAGACAAATTACGCAATGCCAAATTCATTTCTTCCATTGATCTAAGCAAAGCTTTCTGGCAAATACCTTTAGATGCGGAATCCTGCGAAAAAACTGCTTTTGTTGTACCTGGTAGGGGAATGTTCCACTTTAAAAGGCTACCTTTTGGTCTAAAAAATAGCCCCGCCGAACTACAGAGGCTGATGGACAAACTATTCGGCCCTGAAGTTGACAACAACCTATTCTGCTACCTTGATGATCTCATCATCGTTAGTGACACCTTCGAAAAACACCTGTTAATGCTGGAAAAAGTTTTTCAACAACTTAAATTTGCTGGTTTAACCATCAATTTAAAGAAGTCTGAATTTTGTAAGTCTCGCCTGCGTTATTTGGGATTCATTGTCGACGAAAAAGGTCTGAGAACAGATCCTACTAAGGTGGAAGCAATGGCAAATTTCCCCCGACCCAAAAACGCGAAAGAAGTCAAAGGTTTCCTTGGACTTACAGGTTACTATAGGAGATTCATTAAAGACTTTTCCACTATTTCGGCCCCATTAAACAAAATTACTGGTATCCGTAAAGGTATCAGCAACTTTCGTTGGTCTACTGAAGCCGAAGAAGCTTTTACGACTTTAAAAAATGCTCTTCAAACAGCCCCTGTCCTGAATTGTCCTAATTTTGAACTACCTTTTACCCTCCACACGGATGCTTCTAACGTAGGGATCGGTGGAGTCCTAACTCAGGAATTCCCCGATGGCGAACACCCGGTAGCCTATTTTTCCCGCACCTTGAATAAACACGAGAAAAATTACGGAATCACCGAAAAAGAGTTACTGGCAGTATTGGATTCTGTTCACCATTTTCGCGGTTACATAGACGGTAGCAAATTCACTGTAGTCACAGACCATAGTAGTTTGAAATGGTTGATCTCTCTAAGTAATCCCTCCGGCAGACTCGCTCGCTGGGCTTCTCGCTTGTCCCAATACACTTTCGATGTCATCCACCGTAAAGGTGCGGACAATATTGTCCCAGATGCCCTGTCAAGAATTGAACTTGCCACATTAAACATCGATACAATTGCCTCTACCCCATCCACAAAAGATGAATGGTATCTCAAAATCTATGAAGGGTGCAAAAACAATCAACAAAAGTTTCCCAATTTTATTATAAAAGAAGGACAACTATATCGCAATTGTAAGGCCCCACTGTCCATCCTTGAAGATTACTCTTGGAAACTCGTTGTGCCCCTCGAAAAGAGAAAACAAGTAATCATCAACAATCATAGTGCCCCCGACTCTATACACCCAGGAACCTTCAAGACGTATAAAAAGATTTCCTTGAAGTATTACTGGCCTGGTCTTTTCAAGCAAGTTCGCAACTACATCTCCAAATGTGAAACATGTAAAGCTTACAAACATAGTACGGCACCCCCTGCCGGCCTAATGGGAAAACCCAAACGTGCTGATAGACCCCTCCAATCGTTATCTATGGACCTCGTCGGACCTTTTCCCAGGAGTTATTCTGGACACATGCATATACTCAGCATTGTGGATATCTTTACCAAATTTTGTTGGATCTTCCCCTTAAAAAGAGCCAACGCCGCCGCCATTGTCAAACTTGTGGAAAAACACATTTTCATACCCTACGGAACACCCAAAACCGTAATAGTTGACAACGGAAAACAGTTTATAGCACAAGAATTTAAAGATTTCCTTGCTAAATACGGGATTAAAGATATTTATTATAATACCTTGTACACTCCCCAAAATAACACTGTCGAAAGGTATAACCAGACTATTAACACAGCTCTGGCCATTTTGGTTAACAAAGACCAACGTAATTGGTGTAAGAATTTAGATAAAATTCAAGCTGCCATGAATAACACTGTTAACCTATCCACTGGTTACACCCCCTTCTTTTTAAAACACGGTATGGAACAGGTGGTACATGGTTCATTGCACTGGAACACGAATTTCCCCACGTCAACCACCTCCACAAGCAATCCTGCCGTTGATTACGCTCATCGTTTGGAAGAACTTACTGCCATTTATAGTGAAGTTACTGATGCCCTATTGCTGGCCCACCAAAAAAGTGCGGACAGATATAACCTACGTAGGAAACACATCACTTTTAATGTAGGCGATGTTGTCTGGAGAAGGAATAACACCCTCTCTCAAGGAGCCCTGTACTTCTCTGCCAAGCTGGCACCCCGTTTTGTCAAGGCCAAGGTTGTAAGAAAAATATCGGACTTAGTTTACTACCTGTCCGACTCCTCTGGCAAACATACTGGTAATTACCATATTAAGGACATTGTAAAGTCTGGAAGTGAGGAGACAGTTGAAACTGCCCCACCACCCCAGCAACTTTAAACTAACCCATTGTGTATTATCACAAACTATTGTAAGCTTATGAAGTCTTACCATAATTAGGCGTGTAAAGTGTCAACTACATGTCAACCTATTCGTCAAAAACGAGTTTAACCTACCTTTGTAAATAAATGTATATTAACATATTATGACCATGAAGTATTATTCCTGTAATAACGTTCTTTCCCTCACGACAATCGTTTTCTCCCTTTTTACGTTTTATTTTCTCACCTGTTCTGAAACTGATCATTTTAGAATAGAGACACGTTTTCGAGTTACAATCGCCGGGAAGTCGCGAACCCGCTTTTGCTTCTCAACTCCTACACTATGCAATGTTTATGTCATGTCACCCCATTTTCGTTTCATTTTTGTTCCCTTCGTCGTGTTAGAAAGAACCACCCCACTTTTGTTTTTGTTCCTTGTAAAATAACGATTGGTAATCACTCATAAGAGTGCCATCCAAAAGAGTTCGGATTTTGTAAATTCCAAAGTGTTAAATACCGACCCCTTTTTTAAAAAAAAAAGAAAACCTGTCAAGTACAGCCATTAATTCTTTCTTGTCCAATTCAACGTTACCTTGAGTATGTAAAACCCTATAGTGGTCTCAAAGGCAAAAACCAAGTAGCAATTAATCACATAATTGTCTTCTTTGTATGTATATAATTTTTTTCATTTTTTTTCAATTTTTTCCTTTCAAAAATTGATGGCGTCCTACCCAAGCTCACATTTACCAAAAATCGGATTTTGACACATCCATTTTGGGAAATTGTATTTATAAAAGAAAACCAAATGTCGGTCCTATAAAACCACATACCATAACTGGATTCGCTTCAACTAAAAGTATGTAAAACCCATTAAGGTCTTTTATTGTATGACGAGATCTCGATTTCTTTTCTCTACTGTTACGTCACGTATGTCTCGTACCTCACGTTTCAACCCTACGGGACAGGTTAGTAAAACCTTACGGTTATCCTGATCTTCAAACGCAAATAATTATATCACAACGTAAATCAACAGGACTTTGTTCGATCATCGTTGCATAATATAAACATCCAACCTTTGTCTCACCATTTAACCAAGTGTTTGCAACCCAATTGCACGCTACAATGAACAGTATGTAAAGCCATTATGGGCCTGTTCTCACCCATCGCACGATGTAAGTAGAAATACCTCCTACCATCATCTTGCACCTTGTAACAAATGAAGTAACATTGAAATTGTTTATCTTCTCTATTGTTCCATCGTACGCCTCTCCAGGCTACGGAGTTAGTCAATCTAACAAATCTTTGCAAACAGTATCAAATGATACTGCTAGCTTTTGTTGAATTATATTTAAATGTAAAATTTGTCACGCGATAGGAGAGATCCTTAAAAAATCCACCACTACACGAGAAGTTCGTTACAATTACTTAATACTTATAACCATGTGTTATAATTTGGTCGTGTGACATTAACTTGCCATGAGTACCGCCTTTGTGTATAATTTGGTCGTGTGACATTAATTTGCCATGAGTACCGCCTTTGTGTATAATTTGGTCGTGTGACATTAATTTGCCATGAGTACCGCCCTTGTGTATAATCTGGTCGTGTGTCATTAACATGTCATGAGAACCGCCTTTGTGTATAATTGTGTACAACCCTGTACACGAGACGTGGAGACGTAATAATAATACTTACCGTGATTCGTGTGAACGACATAATATCGACATCGTCATCTCCTTTAAGGAACTGTTTTTACACTCTTTGACTTCTGTCTATAATTGAGTTGTACCTTGCATATACTGCATACTCGTACACTATACGTGAAGACGTTACAATACTCACCATGAATCGTGCGAACGAAATAATATCAAACCTTTATATGTGAACTACGTAAGTATTTCACAGAAACCTCTTTGTTCAACACCAATGCCCGTGGACTTCCTGTTTTTGCTGCTTTCCAAAAAGAAAAGAAGCCCAGGAATATCTACTATCCCAAAAGGACTAGTTTTCAGCTTCACTGTCAATTATGGGGCATAGTGCCGCAGGAGTTAATCGATGGGCACAAAACCACTAAACTCGTCGTCTGGGAAACGAATAAGAAGAATCCCAGGTTTGTGAAATTGGAACTAGGGTCTGTCTTTTCTCACAATCATGTAGAAGTTTAAAACGACCCCTAATCTTTTGCCAAATACACGCAAAAGATTAGCCTCTTTAGTACAATGTGTATTCAAATACTGTTTAAAATTAATCCACTTTATTAGAATGTAAAGAGTCAGGATGCTGGTTGAATATGTTTCACTCTCACATAGAGGTTGAATTGGAAATTAGTCCAGTCTCTAGCAAATTTCGTAACTCAATTCCCGTCCTTTTTCCTCCCACTCCCTACCCCCATGCCCTCAGGCATATGTATGAAGTGGAAAATCTGTTGTCGACCATATTTCGCCCTCACTTCAAGTTCGAATCGGTAATTGAAATAGAAAATTTACTGAAATCAAACACAGACTAAAACAGAATCAACTGAACTATACCAAAAAACAGTACCTTACTTATTTTAAAATTACTTAAAAAATATATATATACTACATTATACTTTGTTGTAATATTAATTTCTTATAATTAAATTATAATATGTAAATGACATCCTCAGCACGGGAGATCCCAGTGAGGATATCATTATATCTATGTGTTAATAAGAAAAGAAGACAATAAATCATTATTATTATTATTATTATTAATTGTTCCGGTCACCAACAGGCTTCCTACCTCACCTTTCACGTATGTTGTTTTTTTTTTTTCTCTCCTCAACGAAACACATTCATGAATTTTGAATATGTATGATACGCACTTGGCGTATCGTCTGTCTTTTCTGACAACCTTTATTCATGAATTAGTTTCCCTGCTGTCGCCGTGACTCGTTCACGAATTTTTTGTCTTGTTCTTTGAAATCCTACGAAAATGTTACCACCTGTATGTTAACATAGGCCAAAGAAGGCCGGTTGTTTTTTCAACCAAGACAGTTTGTCATTCGGCAAACGCCAAGTCATCCTAATAAAGGATAATGTTTATGTAATCAAAACTAGTTAGGAATCTCTCTACCTCTCTCTCACACTCTTCGTCACTCTCTGGACCGGCAGTTAAACCTCGTTTGTTTATTTTTTCTGGACACATTTTGTTTCTCTCCAAACTTTTCTTCATTGGTCCCTAGGCAGGTAAACTTCAAGAAATTTGCTTTAATAATAATTCCCCCCGGATTTAAAAAGAAGCCCAGGCGGATGCCATCTCCAGCAGCCAAGCTGAGCCTCACCTCCTAGCAGCCTGCGCTGTGGTTACAAAGGCCCCTCGACTACTACTCGCTACACACTTGTTCCATCTTGTTCCATCTTGTTCCTGAAAGCACAGACAATACCACTCATATGTATGACGTTTGTCACACCACTGCAAGCCGAGTTGTCCCACTATACTTTATGACACTCTGAACTACCTTTCGGACACGCTAGTCCCGGAGTTCAAATTTCTTGCCCTCAATGCCAATGCCAGTTATACCGTCTCTTGCTCTGTCATGCAGTGACACATACCAGGTCATGGGTGAAACATAATTACCCTTTGCCCCTCCAGTAAACACAAACTGCGCATCTCTAAAAAGTTATCCTGAGCTACATTATGCTCCGATAACCAACACATACGATCCGTGCCCACCATAATAGCACATAGGACTCGTACTGGCATAACTACGGAACCTGGACTACTCTCTCCAATGACCACTGTAACCATAGCCGCAGCCCCGCAAACCACAGCCCCACTTCGCAAACATCAACGCCCACAACGAAGCAAAGTGTTCTTTCCAAGGCCTAAGTGTACTCCTGAGTGTTATCTCAATGGGTCAGATTACAGTGATAATGTAATCTTTTAGAGTCAGTGAAATCTCGTTTCCTTCGCAACTCTTCGAAACCAAAAAACCAACGCAACGCAAACTTAGCTTCCAGACCAATGAAACCCTAGAATCACACCTTAACATTCCGTCTTTTGTTTTTTTCAATTGTATAATGTTGTCTATTGTTTTTTCAATTGCATAACCATGCCCTTTTGTCTTTCAATTGTACAATTTTGTCTTTTGTCTTTCAATTGCATAACCATGTCTTTTGTTTTCTAATTGCATAATTTTACTTGTTGTTTCCACACCTGCTCTCTCCCCAAAATTATTTGCTCCAAACATGCTATGTACCCTTCCTCATTTCTCCCCACAAATATTGTTACCTAGCCTATGGCATAAGCTAGTCATTATGTTTTAGCTAGGCATCTCTCTGGCCATCCAAGTCTCTCAAACTAAGGGCAACTCTTGTTTTGTCAAAAAAAACCCCAAGGGAGGCACATAGAGGATCTTTTAACCCTGATGCTCCATTACCACGTCGCCCTTTTTACGAGCGCGGGGGGAGGTGTCATATAACAGATTTTAGGCGCAAAGATCCTACAGTTGCCAACTTGAGTAGCGGGAATTATCAGGCTAGTTGCTGGGTCAAACGTAACGCGCAAAAGATCCGCTACAGTTCCCCCCACCCCCGGCGACCGAGCTCCTCGTTCCTCCTTCTTACGCGCCGACCTCTGACCTAGCTGGACGTGTGTTCGTTTCGGCGCCCGCGTTCCAATTCGCACCGCTCGGTCGAGAAGCCAAATGTACGACAATGTCGCGCTTTGAACATCGACAGGCTGGCACCGTTTGTTTGAAACACGGCGCACAGTCCTGCAATCAACAGGATACCCCGACAACACCATGCTGTGAGTCTCTTACATTTCCTATTACCCTTGAATGTGTCCGCTAATAACCTAAATTCGTCCACGCTGCCTGTCGGTCTAGAGAGAGCTGTTAATTATTTCCCAGAGAGAGATTAGGGAACCCTTTGATGATAATTCTAGTTAGGATGTAACAACCTGTATTCTATTGTCATTCACCCATGTAATGTCCATTTTGCCGCTCAAATACAATGTTGATTTATAAAAACCTAACCTCTTTCATTTGGGGATAGCGGTTGTATGGGAGTGTTTTGTGTAGACGGTGGGATATGGATTCTTGAGCCTCGCGCTGACCCCGAACCCTGACTATGAGAGAGACGTCTCATGCCCCCGCATCTGAGCTGGCCGAGGGAAAGTCAGGGCCCCCCCCAGGTCCGACGCGCGACAATATATAACTTGGAGAAGGCACCACTATATATATATATATATAACTTGGAGAAGGCACAATTCCATAAAGCCTTAGAGACATTACGCTATTTTATACGCGTATAAATTGAGCGTGTCTTGTACGTATTGTATGTTGGGCTGACACACTATGCTATAATCTTCCCCAACTTGACCTAATTTATAATTCACACACAAAACCTTGTACAGTGTGACCTTAAAACGGGGTACACTTCTTCTTTTCGACGTTTGTAAGAAATTTTAAAATATTACACTAAAAGTTATTTAAAGAAAGCTTCGATTTTCTGTCTAAATTGTGGAAAATATTTAACAACTGATGAAAAATTTGTTTATATTCGCCTTGACAAAGGCATTGTAAAGTCCAAACCACCCCGGAAAAACTTACTGATATGGTCCATTATGGGTTTTTCCCAGTTAAAAATGGGACTGCGGACTTATAACAATGAGTTCCTAATAAATTATCAGTCAAAAGCTAGTGTTTTATATGGACGGCGGAACTTTGCGTGTTCCTTCAAATACTGATTTTGATGTTTACATACTGATATTGTTGCATTCCGTCATGATATGTATTATGAAAAGAACACGTGTTGTCGATATACAGATGTGACTAATATTTTTAAGTTGGCATACTGTCACTTTTTTAATTGAACCTTTTTTCTCCGTGCAATTGTCATATCGTGCCAATGTATAAAGTGATGTGAAATTTCTTTTAAATTTTATGTTATATATTATTTGTGAAAATAAATTACTCTAATCATATTGTAACAAATATTTCTTTTTTAAGGCCATGGATCTTATTATTTCGTTCGAATGTTTCCAACATACTCTCAAACATTTCAAGAGATTTCTTCGTCTAAGTTGAGCACAATCTCCCTTGACTTATGTACTTTTCTTGTCTTACCGCAAGGAAGAAAAAACTATTTGCTGGCCAAAAGCCACGAAAAATATATCGACAAAAAAAGCAAATCTGACCTTCTACGTTCAACTCTTATCGATATAATAGAGTCGGGAAAATTCGGATGGAAAACTGAGCCGGCTTTAAAATAAGTGTATAAAAAAAAGAATGCTCCCCTCGCTATTTTTTATTTTTTTTCGGATCTAATCAGATTTTCTTTGGAAGATAACTTAATTTTTCAATCTGTTAGATCTTTTGCAAATCTTTACGACTATTTTTCCTCGGGGGATTGAGCAAAATATTATTTCTCATTCTCGTAGAAAATTTTTACGATCGCGCTATACGGAATCCCGGACAAAATGAAACAGGGCGACTTACGAAGATAGGGCAGTTGAAGCGAAACGACTTTCCAAAGTTTTTTAAATGCAAAACTCTAACGTCAACTCTTTTTGCAATTGCAGCTGTAAGTATCTTATTTTGCATGCAATTAATATTCGTTTTACAACTCCGGAAATTTTTTTTACATTTACTTCTGGAAATAAAACGCAGTTTTATTTCCATTCGCTAGGAATTATTAGAATCCCTTTCTAAATAAATTTCTCTCTACACGTCATTACAATTTTCCTTCAATAACGACATAAATACTTTTAAGTGACGAATATTAACAATAAAATAGAAATTCGTCTGTATGAAGCAACAAAATCTCAAGTTATGATTCAAATGCAATCTAGACAGTGTCTTGGTTAAGTATAAGTATAAGTATATTTTTATTTTAATGTGCGACATATATTAACTTCTCTGCAAGTCGATGAGAAATATTTATGTTTGGATTAACTTAATGAGTAAAAATGTCGAATTGTAATATTTAATTGTTAAAGACAATATTAACGATTCTTAAAAGTAAATTTGAAACAGAAAAAGGTACGGTCACATCTAGGACATGAACCAAGGACCCTCGCCTTACCGGGGCACAAGGTTGCCTGGTTCAAGTCCTAGATGTGAGCGTACCTTTTTTTAAATTTTCAGTTTAAAATTTTCGTTTCGCTAATATTGTTTTAAATAGTACGATTTAAGTTTTTTAATCGTAACGTAATTCAAAAAATTAAAATCTCTTATTTTATTTAATACTAGCTGAGTGTACCTAACGTTGCTCGGGGACTATTAAATGGTTCGTGGTTCTAGTGTACCTGACAATTGTGTGCATTTCTATGGAGGAAATAAAATTATTTTATCGTATTGTTTCACTTGATCGTGCCATGTCTTTCTCGGGCGTTCTCGAGTTCTTCAATCATTCACATCCAAGTCATACATTCCTGTTACGCCTCTTTCCTTGGTCATCACGTATGCCTTATTTTACAAGAAATAATTATTTAATTCATCTTATTCTCGGGCGTCCCCATATTTTTATACCATTCACTTCACGTAGTATGTCGTACTCATTCGACTCTGTATCTCATTCCAGTACACAGATAATGCGTTAAGTCTTCATCGCGCGTCCCCCACTTCTTCTACCATTCAAACCAAGTCTCAAGTCTTCAAGTCTCTAAGCACTCCTGGCACTAATAAAAACAGTCTGAAGTTTTCACAAAATCGGCCAAAAATTTTTCGAGTATATTCACACGTTTATTTATATATATAATATAATATATAAATAATAAATTAGTTATTAGAAATTGGATTTAAACACTTTAAGTTAAAAATAAATATTTTATAACTTAACTTAATTAAATTTCTCACGATTATTGATCTTTTACCAACACACCCGAAAAGCTGATAAAAAAAATTTACTTTACGCGGAAAGGATTTTACTAATTAGGAAACTTATTAATTCATCAATTATATATTTTTAATAAATGAACCATCATCTTTTTTATAAATCCTTAGGTAGGTACTATAATAGCATTATCGAATGCGCCCCTAACTACTTAACTATTTATAGATCTATCAACGAGATGTTTTTTTGGAAAATCAATTAACAATTTTCGAGAACAGCTTTGAAATCTTGTAATCTTTTTGTTCGCATAAAACAAATTGAATTTTTTAATCATAATCTCCAAGGAATCGAATCAGAGGGGGTGCAGCTGCCAGGCGCGCGCGGTGTGAACGGGAAATTCTCCCTATAAATCTCCATCAAGTGATTATTGAAAATATCGAATGCCACCACAACCACGAAAGTCTTACACGGGCTCGGCCTTCTCTTTTAGGTGCTTTATCGGCATGTCGTTAGAAAACATGAGTTGCAATTTATCCAGTTCGGAGTAGATTACAACAAACATCAGATATTACAAACTTTTTAAGTGGTGATAAAGAAACTGAGTGGTGTTAATTTTTTATCACATGGTATAATATCACCCCTGGGAGCCAGAAAACCAAAATAATGGTTGAGGGAGGTAGTTATACATCATATGCTCATTATACATCAATTTATACACACATTTCATGCATACTTATGTACATACATGCGACCACTGTACTGAGATAATAATAATAATATATGTAAAATTGGTATAGCGTAGCTTTTGTATTGTTGTCTTTTTGTCCTACCCTTCCTATTATACTCCTGCAGCTTTCTGTGCACACTGCAGTCAGTCTGTTACAATAACCCGCACAGCTCACTATAAAAACCGCAAACGCGCGAGATCTTATCTTGCTTACCTTATCATATCCGATTTCTTGCAAAACCGTTATGTGTTCAGTGCCATTGCTGTGAGGAGAATAAACAGGAATAAATCGAGTGCCCTTATTCCTAATGGTGAGTCCTTCCTTCCATACAACATATGATTGTTTTATGTGAAGTGGTAATTACGGTAACATTCAAGGTCCTTCGACAAACATTTTTTTACTCCTAAAACAACATAACGTAACACCTTTTACACACCAGGAGGTATAACAAAGGAAAATAACATTTTTGCACGGAGAAAAATGAGCATTGCGGATTTATTAAAATCCTGTTAAAAATGGGACAGCAAGTCGTTTCCTAGTAAAATGTAAGTACTTTCCGAATATATAGCAACACGTATTCAGTTTATGCACCTGCATTTTCCCTATTAATATATAATGACGAAATAAGAAAATATAATGATTTTTATGAACATGTGTCAGTGCATTCCTTTTTTTACTTAAAGTTTAACATGAAACCTATCATTTTGTTCGTCAAGAGCCTGAAGTCCCGTTTTTAACAGGATTACAAAAAATTTTTACAGATTTCTTATAAATTAGTAATATTTTATATCATTAAGTTTTATACGTGTGGGATTCGGGTAGGATAGTTTGGGTACACATAGTTTTTATTTCATTAAGTTTTATCCCTGTGGGATAGTGCAGGTACACACAGTTTTTCAAATTATTAATTATTACAAAAAATCGAATTAAAAACAAATCTATCCGAATGATATACAATAAACTTTGAACTGAATATATATGTTTAATTGAAATTTGGTTGTATTTTTAAAAAATGTGGAAAATAAATAATATAAATACGTTTTTTAAACGAAGACAAACATTCCAAATATTTGTAAAACTGCTTCTACCGTCCGACTAAGTGGAAATGTTCTTTGTGTGGTGATGGGTGTCTTAGCCAATCGAGGAATTTAACTGACGATGCCTGGGTTATAACTCGATGCATTAATTAACTTAGCCAACTACCGGTCAGTCAATCAATCAATCAATCAATTGGTCATTAAAAATCATTCTGAGGTGAATATAATAATCATGATATGAGCCTGTTCTTCGGTACAAAAGCTTACCGATATCTGCTGGCATGCAAAAACAAC
This sequence comes from Hesperophylax consimilis, assembly GCF_061612785.1. Taxonomy (NCBI): domain Eukaryota; kingdom Metazoa; phylum Arthropoda; class Insecta; order Trichoptera; family Limnephilidae; genus Hesperophylax; species Hesperophylax consimilis. The sequence goes on from NC_142845.1 coordinate 7,541,834, forward strand.
GAACAATGAATGAATATTTTATACCGTTTTAGTCTACAGCAGATCTCCGCGAGAATTATTATTGTGTAGTGGATGGCCGGATCAATTTATCGGAAATTCTCAATGCAAATCGCTCCTGAAACCGAGACCATTAGTTATAAGCCCACCCGGCCAATGGCAGGACAATACGGACAATAAACCATCGCACTGTTGATAGTTCCCAAACACGCAGCACCACTAGAACTACTTAAACTTTCGATAAAGGACTTTGCATGACTGTTTTTTTGGCTATTTCACCATTTAAATACTCAGAAGGATAAATCAAAATTCGGTTGAGCTAGAAATTCTGATCGGAGAAGGCAGAGTGATAGTATTAATAAACAAAATTTCATTATGATTGCAAATTTATTATTTTCTTTCACTTGCGCGACAACATCCCCTCATACTTCTACCCTCCTTACCAGTCCCAACCTCAATACCAACCTGTTTCTATCCAGACATAGTTATAAACACATATTTTTATATTTTTTCTACAATGTATTATATAATATATATGTACTTTCATTTTGTTATTCTTTATTTTTTTTATATCTGTAACTTATTTTCGCTTTTTCATATTTTAGTTTACATCCACAAAGTACTTTGTTTGATATTTATACATCAAATTTTCTACAAATATTAATAATTGGTATGTTTTCTGTCATCTTTTTCCGCACAATCTTGTGAGTAACGCTTTTTATAAAGACTGAAACACGGTAGAAACAGATAGGTAGTAAGTTACACTGAAAGAACACACCTCAAGTAGGTACCCTGATTGAGAACCTACCCTTTTAGAACTAGGAGAAAAGATAATAAATGTTGGAACGTGTAGGATGTAGGTAGGTACCGTATTAGGTAGTAGGTAGAAAATGCTCTCCAATTCCAAACAGGTTTTGTTGACACTTGTTTGGGGTTGTTGGGGTGTTTCTTTGTGGGTGGGTAGGTGTTTAGTGGTATTTTCACTGAAACTATCTCTTTCATTGGAAAGTTCTATTTAGGTGTCGCTGTAAACATTTAGAGCCATGTAATTACTCATCTCTGGGGCGAGTTTCAATACCTATAAAATTAATTACACTTTTGATTAATTAAGCCTAACTACATTTTCAGAATGTTTATATTTTAGATAATGAGAAATACTACACAATCCATACAAATACTTCGTTGTTACATAATATGTAATTGTAAGGAATGAGTTAGGAAATAAGTAACAAATTTTAATGCAATAATTATTAGGCTGAAACAAAAAATGCCGCTGACGGGGATTAAATCCGCAACCTTCTGATTGCTGATCAGCTCTACCAATTAATTTAATAATATTTGACAAGTCAAAATATTTCACCATTGTAGACATAATATATCTCGACGCCATCTAGTGGGAGATTCAGCACTAACCAATACTTTCTTACAATAATAAAGTTGGCTGTTTTCTGGTGAAAAAATGTAGTAAGCAATATTTGTTGAATGAAAAATAAGCCGACGTAGCTTAATTTTGAAGAGAAGCTGACCGTCAATCAGAAGGGGCGGGTTCAATTCCCGTCGGCAGCATTTATTTTTACTCGGTAGATATTTTCAATTTGATGGGTGTTTCAGGCAAGTAATTATTGCTTATAATAATTTGTTATCCTTTGTGCTGTGCATAAAAATCTTATCTTATAAACATTAGTCTAAAAATATATTGATTGTGTGAGATAGTAAAAGCTTTCAAACGGGAATACATGTTGGGATTTTTTTGTCTGGAGTCTCTAAATTTCTTAAAATATAGATAAATGTATTTAATTTTAGTTCATTTAATTTTAATTGGTACGTGATATAAACTTTGAAATGTTCAACTGAAAATGTTATTGTTGTTAATATTATTATTATATTTAAAAGTATAAATTTACGTATTTTATTTTAACAAAAAATAACTTTAAAAACATGACGTGATTACTTCAATTTGATCATTTATACTTACCCACATATCCAAATCACGGACGAAGTTGGGAAGCTTGAGAAGTATTTTATAAACTAGTAGTAATTTGAAGTTGATTTAAAGCAAAAATATCCCATTACAACTGCAAAGTCATTTTCGAATGCAGTTACTCATATTTGCAGGTGAAAAGTTTACGAGCACAAACTATCTCAAACTTTCAAATAGTTAGCAAGTTTCTGAACCGTAAGACTGATTTTGCCATTCAACTTCTAATAAAAGTTATCCGACTAACTTGGAACCATTAAAACAGTCCATTCACCAACTGGCCACTGTTTCTGAAAGTCGTTAATGCAAATGTATGCAATCAATTCGGGTTAAAATGCATCAATCCACTTGCAATCCAGATTCCAGATCAATCCCAGTTATGGAGTCGTAAGAGCCCCGGCTGGCATTGCACTGCGCTTTGGAGACAACTAAGTCAATTAGCAGCCCTTACAGGCAGGGAGGAATTGGACACGCAATCAATCATAAATTTCCCTAAATTTCATTCCCGAATTTATGGTAATTTTGAGTCAAATGCTGCAAAAAAAATTTAGTCAAATTATCGAATGCAAAATCTGTCAAGTTTCCGATTATGAAATTATCAAAATACAAATAGGGTATTTGTACGGCTACCCTCTACATGATTTCGCTAGAAAATTAATGATTAAAAAAATTGTATAAAAATTCACTTACGAAACATTTATATAAATATGTAAAGAAAAATATAATTTTCTTTAATTCAAGGCAATGCCGAGCTTGTCTCGTCATTGTGGCTGTGTGTGTCGTGGACTGTCACTGGCTGGATGTGCGCCACAGTACCTACACAGTCGACTCGATATTTCGTAATCTATGGTTTAAGACATAGTAAAAATAATCTGTGGGTTGTGAGAAAGCAGATTGATGGGAATAATTTCAATAATTTGTAATTGCTATCGTGATTGTGATTAAGGAATTGGCATAACAATTAATAACATTAAATGTCGTTTCTTTCCTTACAGGTAATGTTTTGTTACTGAATGCTTTTCTTTATGTAAATCTTGTGAGATTAACAAAATAAACCTCTTCTTTCCTTACAGAGAAACTCAATTGTGTATTAATTGACTGTGTCGTTCAAATCACAAGGAAAATATCATTATATATATACAGTGCATTTGTTTCCTACGCCAACGAACTTCGCCTGTTGAAATTTATTAATTACGTTTAGAATAAATTATTCTAATAATTAGAACAAATAACTTTGTTTTTATATCCCACGTTACTGTTTATATATTAAATTTATAAAACCGACCGGTTTCGGTTCACCCTGAACCATCATCAGGGCTATGTAAAAACATGTTAATTTAATAACAGAGTTATTCAATGATATAAAAAATCTCAAAATATCTTGCTAGCATAGTTATATTTTATCGGTGAATAAGTTATAATTAATTATAATTTGCAATAAAAAAAATCAGCTAAAAAAATGATTGATCACATTTCAACAAATTAATTAACATTTAGTTATTTAATATGTAAATTTAAAAAAAAAAATAAAAAATATAATTCTAAGAATTTAAACACGAAAGAGGATGTATCCAAGTAACGATAGATTTTTTCAGTATTGTCAAAAATCATTTGATTAAATAAATTAATACACATATATATTAAAATTAAATAAAAAATTGCAAGACAAAAGATGCTTGGTTATAAAAGATTGTATCATATTATATTACCAAGCTTGTTACGTTCTATAAACAGAAATAATTTAAGTCGAGGTTTGAAGTGATGACGTTAAAAGGAAGTTCTGCAAGTGATTAATGGGATCCAAAACTTCAGATTAAAATCGTCAAAGGAGGCGTCAAGTTTCTCCTTGTTAGTGAGGGTGACAATCCAGTTTTTCTATTCATTTTTTTCTTAACTAATTGTCTATGTTTCAAAGTGTCCAAGAAATACACTTTACCAGAGTGGTATTTATTTAAATACAGGTATAAACATCAAGTTTGCTTTCATTGCGTACTTGGAAATAGATTGGAAGTGAAAAAAAACGCGTCAAAAGATGTATCACAATTTTTTTAAATATATTTTAAAAAAACATATCACCGACATGTTTTTTTTTACTTAACGAAAGATAAATTTTCCATTTACATCGTAAGATTTATATTTTTACATTCATTTACAAAAAAAAAGAAGACCTGGTCTACTACGATTTCTAGTCGCGCGAATGTTCAGTCGCAAAACAAAAACGCGACTAAACAACTTGCACTGGATTTTTGTCGCCGCGACTAATCGCGCTACTGATCTGGAAATAAAGTACGTACAAAGTGCGACCCTGTTCCTAACTTCAGATTGCGGTTACTGTATAATTAGTCCATCACCAGAAGCAGGTTGTATTCACTGTTCTACTGCTGCTATAATTGGAGAGGTCCCGTGTACCGTGTATCGACTCTGACAAATTGCTGTTTGTTGTATTATAGCACTGGATTGTGATTTCAACGTTATTAACTTCTTGGAATGGCAAGGCAGGATACTGTTGATAAGAAGTTTTCCATGAAGTGCTCCGAATCTTTTAAGCTTGCTTCCTTGTCGGTGGTCATTCGGTTCTTATAGATTTAGCCTAATTAATGATTGCTCCGATTCCGATAATTCATTGCCTTGTTCTCCCTACCTCTCAGGCCTTTTGTCAAGAAAGGCACTTTGAGCAGCGTAGCTAACTGATGGATTCTTACACCGTCTTCATAATGGTTTTTTCCTCCCCCGATCTGGTTACATGACCAATCCACGAAGGTGGACTCGCTTTCATGCTACGGGGGATTAAATAGTGAAGTTTTTTCTTAATTGATCACCTGAGAAATCTATCATGAATATTCTTTATCGAAGAAAGTCTTTGTCATGACTGCAATTTGAGAGTATATTACGTTCGTCAAGCAATACACAAAAATGCTTATTTAATATTTAAAAAGCATTTTTAACAAGGTAACGTCAGTTTAAATATTTGTCATCTTGTCATCAGTCAGTTCTATGGGCTAAATAGTTAACTATTCAAAGGGATGATGTATTGTAATGCGCTGCCGAAAACACTAAAGTCTGCACAAATTGGTAAATTCAAGACGTATCTATTATTAAAGTCTTCACCAATTGGTAGTTTCAAGACGTATTTTAGGAACCACATTAATCAAGAGAAAATAAAGCATATGAGTTATAAGTTATAATCAATAAGTAATTTGTAAACTTTTATCTACAAACTACTAATATAAAATTAATAAATAGAAATACGTTTATTTTTAACCATATTGAAATAAATAGAATCGTCCCTTTAATTTTCAATACTTACACATATGTTTTTTTTTAACATTCCTGATAATTCAAATAAAATATCATGCATGTTTTCCTACCAACTTGTAATATGTACGTTTAAGCCAAGTATTTGTCTCCCGCCAATACTCCTAGATTTATAGTAGTTTTATTTAAGTTAGAAAAAAGTAGGGAGAAACTCCGTCGTAAAATAATTGACATTCTTGCTTTAATTCAGTACGTATTTCCATTTTCAAACAATGTAATGGTCATGAATGCAATATTAGAACTATTTGCAATGATCAAGAATGCGATAAGCATTGCAATACTGGTTTCAAGTAATTGAACCCCTTTGACATTAATTTAAAGGCCTCGCCCGACGTTTAGGAGGCAAGATGCATAGATACGATTATTACGATCCATTGGGAAAATTCCTGTAGGTTAATTAACAGTTCTCTGTACCACAAAGCACAAGTTGAGGTGTGTTCGGGATGTTCAAATGAATGACTAAGAGATTAGTCTTAGATTAATACATCTAAAATATAAATATTTTGCAACGTTTTGGTTTTTCTAGGCAAAAGAAGATTTTGGAAAGGTTTTTTTTTTCCATATATTTGTCAAGATCATTATCATCATATTTTATTACGCATGTTTTGATGTTATTAATTTGTAAATCTTTGTGTTCATTGCTGGCTGAATAAAACGGAGATCAGTTTGCAGGGGAGTTAAAGATTCGTGCCTTTTACAGAAAAAACGACGAACGGAACAGATGGTGTGTACTTCTAACATTACAAAATCGGAAATTCAAAAACTTGGTTAAGAAGTCCCATTTGCGCTATTCGTATACTTTTACTCCAGCAAATTTCAATTATTTTTTGTTCCTTATCTAAAATTTCCAAGAGGCCTTCTTTACAAATCATCTTTTTTTGCAAGCGTGAGTCAATCGTAAACAATGCAAGAGAATTTGAGATTGTTTTTAACGAGTTTATGTTTTGTTGTTGTTTAAAGTTGTAAATACGCTACAGACTAATCCATCAATACAATACATTTTATGTTACAACCACAGCTTCCAAGATGATTATGACAAAAAACTTTTTCGTAATGCGTATCTTTTCACACATATTCATAAAAAAAATCTACCGCAAAGGGAATATTTTTAGGGGTTGCGTTTAAAGTTTAAAGGCAAAAGGGGGCTTCTCGCTCATCACTTTATCTTATCGAGAATAATTTTCTTCAGAAATAAAAGGAGCTTCACGGCCCAAAATAGAAGCATAATTAAACAAAATCAACGTGCCATGAACAGCAATATAACAGGGAAATAATGGGAACAAAATAATGTATTGACAGAATTGCCAGAAACATGTCTTTTCGCTTCCTGAAGAATAGATAATTTAACGCAAGAGTAATCTCCCAAAGGTAAACCCCGAATATTTGTAAGATAAATAGGTCCTTTTACGTTTCTTCCAAAAGTTCACCCGCGTAGAAATACTTTCCTTTAATCACGGTAAAACACAAATTCGTACTTCGTTGCTTGTTTTGGACAAATATGCGGAATATTTTGACTGGATTTTCCCAACCGCGATAATCCGATAAGTCTAGCGCGAATTTGAGATTGATGTCATGTCAAATATTGGATTTGATTATCTCGTAATAAGATTATGATGTTAATGTTTAATTAGTAACATCGCCGTGTACACTGAAATTTTCCGCAAACCTGGATAAGTGGATAATAATTGGCTTTCAGCACACAAGTATTATTATATATAATTATTATCAATCTATTTATACAACCTTCGTACTATATTACCCTATCAAGAGCGGAAAACAAGCCAGTTTATTATTATAAAACAAAAAAGTATTAAGATGAATTTCTTATAAGCAGAACAGTGATATTAAAATTGTGTAGTAATAATAATAAATCATTTACAGGACTTTATTATAAACCGTAAATATTAAGGACGGGATGTTTCAGAGAATTTGAACAATTCATCAAATTTTAAAGTTAATTTCCAAGTTCTGTGAAAGTATTGAAGTTCTGTTATTATATCAACATGGGCTAGTTGCTTCACAAAACTGAAATAATAAAAGAATTTTCACGGTCCTTGAAAATAAACTGTAAAATTTGATGAATTGTTCAAATTCTCTGAAACAACCCGTCCTCTGTTTGTCCGTTTTTTATGTTCGAAAAAAAACGCGAATACAACTCTCCACTTTTTTTTAAACATGTGTAAAATATTTTGCAGCAAACAGCGAAGAAAGTGAAACATCTCCAGCCCAGTATGTTTTTTCGAGAGCAAATTTTTCACATATTTTTAAGAAAATGTGTAACCCCTTATTGACTGCATCATCAATACGATGTCATCTGCGTAACTCACGTTGTTAGCACACTGTTTTCTGATACGGCAGCCTACCACATCATCTGTTGGTGGGTTCATCCATTTATTAGTTAAATAGTCATCTGTAATTTTCCTACATTTTTCAGTGCTAATTAAATATATTTTTTAATGTTCCATATTCTATTATTATTATATAAAATTCATTCAATTACAGTACAATCTTCTCATTCTGACACTGTTCACATATGGGAAGATAATTTTACAAAAAAAATCTTGTAGACTGTTTATAGATGAATTAAATACATCAACTGATTCAGAAAATTCATTCAAAGCACCATTCTTCGTATCATGCTAGAACGTCTGTTCTGCCGAATAGTATCTTGAAAATGTTGTGGCGACAATTACGGCTGAAGTTTTCGGGCACGTATAAGCCATAGCATTCCAAGAGGACTGGACTATCAAAAGATTTACGAATTATATTAAAATTAATAAAATTATATTTAATTGCAAGATTTGCATAACTTCTGATTTCTTAGCTAAATCTATGTGTTATATGTTCCATGCATCCGCATATAAGCGTACGTTTTCTGGATTTTTTTCCAGCATTATTTATTTTATTTTGATGGTAAGCTGGAGTATAGCTTACTTCTTTTAACGCCATCGAACTTGGCTATCATTGCATCCGGGTCATTAAACTGTTTGCATGTTTTGATGATAAACTCGAGGAGTTTGTATCATGCTGGAGTGAGCCGTGATATGTGGTCCCAAAACGTTATTTTGGGATCAAAGACGATACCGAGATCTTTAACTTCATTAATTCGGCAGAATGTTTGCCCTTTAATACTGTACTCAAAAACTATGGGCTTCTGCGAGTGAGTATCGATCAACGTTACACATTTAAAAATATATATAGTTAAAAGTTGAAATTTTTTTTCTGACCATTTTGTGACGGCATTGAAATCAAAATGAATTTGTGTGCAGTATTGGTAAGAAATTATTTACATCAGAAGTTTGAGGTTATTCGCAATGTCTATACAGCAACAGAGAACCAAGGTTTGACCCCTGGGGAATACCTGGCAACGCTGGGAATTGTTTAGATTCATATCCATTTATTAACACATAGCTACTGGTTTCTGAATTTCAAATAGGAGGCAACTTTAAAGGCAGAACGCTTTTTCATACCGTCCTCTACGATAGCACCTTTGTGCGGTCTGCAATTTTCAACCCAAATTATCATCGCGTGTCTGGATTTTGCATATTTTTGCTACTAAGTCATTTCACCTCTTGGGTGTCTATCGTCTGTTTCATAATCTTGGGTATTTTTGAGTCTGAATACTGATGTTGCACTATTTTGGAGTGCTTCAATCAAATATATGTAAATAGAGATTGTTTATGTTTGCGCCTACAGGGTTTTCACTATCCCTGTAACATGTAATTTCTTTTTCGATGGACTTGCAAACATTAATTTTACATTTCGGTATCACGAATTATTAAAAAATACTTATTTTTTCAGTATTTAAACGATGCCAGTCTTTTTGCCCGATTTTGACGGCACAGGTACCCATTGCTGTTGATATAACATAAGCTGTTAAACACCAGGTAAATGTAAGATAAAAAAGTCGATATCTCTTGGGAGTAACCACGTTTTTTGAAGCACTATAATATCATATAATTCACAGAAATCATGTTTTCAAAGCGAACCAATCTGCAGTTCACAGACATTATTTTATGTTTATTGTTTTCAGTTTTTTTTTAAATTAAGTTGATAAGTTTAATTTACTTAAATTTAATTTAATTAAGTTGATAATTTAATTTATTGTTAACACATTTTGGAATAGGTAAATAGTATCACTTCAAAAAAAACTTTTCGATTACAAAAGACTTTTGTTCATCAATATTGATCAATGTGACATCTGACAACTAACACCAACACGTGTAAGTTGTTGGAATAATTTAACAAAAAACAGTTTCCATTTTTACTCTAACTATATACGTAGCTAGGAATAAAACGCGGTTACAAACGCAATTAGTTTTCAAAGGGTTTAACTTCAATTTGTTTTGTTTCGTGATAATATCGCAATCACGGTCTCGAAAATTGCTACTGTTATAAAAGCGAGATTTTGTTACGAGTTAATTTAGACAAGATCTAAAAATCTTTCGTTCAGTTAGAACAGCCCACGCGTGCTTGTTAACTTAATGTCCCACCTTGCGAATATATTTCATTAATTACACCTTGAGAGGGTTCTTTTAAAAACGTGTACACGTCCGGGTGAGGTATGGGACTGCATGTAGGGCCAGGTAAATGCGGAAGAAAAATTATCCCCGGAGGAAATCTGTCCCTGAAAAGGTTCAAGCACTCCTCAACAATGCAACAATAGACCCGAAATAAATAGCACAACCATTTATCTTTCTTTAAACATTAACCACCAAGATTCTGATCCACAAAATACACCTTTGAAATATGAGCAATTTGGAAAATATTTTGCAATATGAAATGTGTATTTATTTCATGGCACAAATAGTACATTGAATGAAATGTTCTACTGCTTGAATATTGAGAAAGTATAACTCTGATTGGAAAATTGTTTTGCAACGGAACACAAGTGCGTAAAACGGCTCGACTTAGAGTCAAACGCAAGGCAGACTGCGAGTACTACAGTCAAATCAATACGATGTCACGTAAATTTACTCCTGAATTTGGTCAGTAATCATTAGGATTAATAGCTCATGAAATTGTTGTCAAATATGTAATATTGAGGCTTGTGGGGCTATTTAACTGGAGAAACAAAAACTTTGAATTAGAAGGATTTTTTCAGTTAATTTAAAATCATTCACATATCTTTTAATGGGATGAAACCACCGACACATATTTCTCAAACTTAAAAGGAGAAAACTTACTGATTTGAAATATTGTTAATTTATACAAAATTTGGTCTTATTATTTGACAAGATTTTTAAGACACTGGAGGTCTGTAACAAAATATTTGATTTTAATTTAAAAACAAGCTATCAGTAAAGCACGATTATGTTGTGAGAAAGTCGAAGTAGGTACGTGTTTTTCAAAATAAAAATAGTTTCGCATCTCGTCCATTATAATTATTCAGGCAAGGGCAGATGAATGAACATGTATTCATATACATTCTGAATGACTTTGTTGGGTTTTGATTTTATTGGGAAATGATCATGCTGTCACATTTTTAGCAGTATCTTGATAAAAAAAATCCGTAATCATTTTTCTCCGTGTGCCACAACCTTCAAGAATTAAGTATTTAATATCAAATTCCCACGCGGATCCTGAAGCAATAATGGAAAAATAACTGATTTCATGTTAACGTGTATGATATTTCGATTAGATAAAATGAAAAAAGTGTACACACCGAATTAGCAATATGACCAACTCCTTCGTTTTTGTTCTTGTTTCCTTTCAAAAACCTTCACAAACCAAAACGAAGTACCCAAAAGGCAGCTGTTACCTTTTATTTAATTTCTATGACTTTTTTCCATACAGAGCGCATGGGTTATTTTAGTAATTATATAGAAATTTGCTATTATAACAATATAAGAATACATGTCGTGTCCATGGTGTACTTTTGTTTATGAATTAGATAGTAAATATAATTAATAACAGAAAATAATAATATAAAAACAACAGATATTATTTTTTTTATAGTGAATACCTCACAAGAGTCCCAACTGCTCCCGTCTGGAGCCAGTGAGACTATGGCATCCCCAATTGGGGGATGTTGTGAGGCTGAAGGTAAGTGGGGAAGGGAAAGAGGAAGGTGGGGAAGTATGTAACAAATAGAAAAAGTTGAGGTTTCTCATAACCTGCCTCACTAGGCTAGTCTGTGTTGGGGCAGTTATTTCAAAGTTAATAATATTTGTGTTTTTTATTTTATTGGATATTAACAGTACATTTTACTAAAAGTAATATGGTTCTAAATCAAATTATACATAGTTAATATACCTATTAACCTGTGGTGTGCCAGGAAATTCCAAGCTCAATTTAATTCCAAAATCAAACGTCAAGTGTCCACTAAAAATTTTTTTGTGTCGCATTAAATAAGTATATGATAACAATTCTTCCAGATTTCGGTAGTTTATACAACTGTTGTTACTAATAATATTATTTTGTACAAGAAACCTGTAAAAAATAATGCTAAAAATAAAATTATTCATTATGACGTAAAAATTTTGACATTTCTTACGAAATTAATTTTCATCACTTTTCTTGGGTTAAATATTATAAAAATTACATCAAAATAATGTAGATAAAACTATCTTTCTGATGATACCTCAAATCTATTATTTCCACAATCAATTTATTTCAAAAATAATGAAAGAAGACGCTTTGACACTAAAAACGCGGCACATATTTCGTTGGCATTCCACAGAAAAATTCTTTGTAAAAAATCTGAAAAGCTAGAAGTCATTCCGGTATTTGCTGCGTAAAAAACGAGAATAGCCCAAGCGATTGTGACCTTGTTTTTCATACAAATTCCTTATACATAAGGATCAAAATCGCAAATATTTTTTTTTTTTTTAATTCGTAGATAATGTAAGGCACTCACATATGCATACCTCTTTAATTTTTTTTTGTTAATTTATCAGATGTGAGTAATGATAATGAAGAATACTAAATAGGAAGAATGTGTGTGGAGAGTGGAAGATTTTTTTTTATCAATAAGTACACAAATATCACGAATTGTAAATGACTATAAATGAAAGTTTTTGAAAATCAAATGTAAATATTTTTAAATGATTTATCATTTAAAAATTTAATAAAAATATTCATAAATTAATTTTATACATTAGAAAAGAATCATCAAAAATGTCCAGGCTTAGGAATTTTTCGTAGTGGGTATATGTTGTGATTGTGCGAGTTATTTGCTGCATTAGTGTTGTTGGCTTCTGTATGAAAAAGCGTAGTATGCCTGGTACGCCACAATGGAACATTTAAACTAATGACAGATAACAATTCGAAACTATCTATTTAACTATTTAGCAGATGATATAAAAACAACAGATCTGACAATGTACGTTTTTTTATTAACGTTAACATATTATTTGTAGTTAGGAGTTGATATACGTATATTATTCAATATGGTAACTCGAAATAATTATTCTCGGTCTCTCTAATTTATTTGCTTGAAAATCATTTCATTTACAGATATCCAGGTCAATTAAATCTGATATGGAAGTGATTAAATTGAAAATGTAAAGACAGCCTTAATTAATAACATAGATACTGAATCAAAACATGAATCCTTATTCCTGGGAGAAGACCGAAATGGCCCATGTAATAATATTAGGCCTTCGAAACAACGTTTGTATTTCCCATAAACTAATTATTACGCAAATTTGATGAAATGGATCATCTTCCCCCGCTAATGAAGCGTTGTATCCAGATTGATTTCGTCGAGTTTTGTACCCGCCGATGTAAAATATAGGTACTACAGACCTGCCGATAAAATATCAGCTCTTAGAGATATTCAATATTTTTTATTATCGGCTGGTTTTACTTCGCAGATTTGTTCGAGTTTCAGCCATTTTTTTCCAAATATTTCATAATATGTAACAGAAATGATATGGTGTTTTGTTTTTGTTTTAAGAGTTGAATTTTTTTCAATTCTCCTTTCCTTGCGGTAGAAATTGTGACGATTTGAAAATTATATTATATTATGTAGTGACATTAAGATTATAGATTGAAAAAGCTGAACAATTTTCTTTATGTCAGAGTTAGCCGTTAGAGAGTTTTTCTCAACTTTTTAACTGATATGTGATACAAAGGCGATTAAAAAATACAAAAAATATAGTTGGCAAAGATAATTTTTTAAGAAAAATGTTATTTATGATAAAAATTTAAGAATACTTCGTGCCTAAATTTGTTGAAAGACACGCGAAAAATATCCACTATTCCTGCAAGTCTTCACAGTACGTAGCATCAGCATCCGTAAGTTAGTTCTGCACCTGGAAAGTATCATAAGCCTGTGTTGGCGACCTTATGTGAAATTATCCGGAACATAGAATACCTACTATTTTAGCCAGAATGTCAGGTATTAATAATAAACCGCTCAGAAGCCATCAGCAGTAATGCGACATCCTCATGGCACTAAGGCTACCGATACCCAGCATTCCCGTGATAAATGCTGTTGGAAACAGCCATAGGTAAAAACCGAACTCTCTTATGTAGAAGTAATGAAAACATTTATTTTGTATTTTCTCGACCATTAGTACACAGATGGTGTATTCTGCCCTCCTATATGAGATTCACTCTCGATAATGCTACGCACTAAGCTAAAGTAAAGCAGCTTTATGACTGCAAAGTTGATCAGTGTATGACAAAACCCAACATATTTGTGTCTGATTAACAGATCTTTCAATATAAGCATGAAATATTAAACGAGCGTCATAAACAATCACAAGTCATCGTGTTCTTCAGAGACGTATCTTTAATTTTATGAAAAAAATACGGTAGGGTCTCGTAAAACAAATAATTGAACACTTTTTGAAGTTAAAATGGATTTTATGATCAGTACGTTCAATAATAATGCAATAATATCTTCCTCTAGATGTGTTCAGACTTCTGATATTTTCAAGAAGAGTTTAATGTCATCAGCAAAAAGTGAAAAGCGGAAAAATTTTGTTTTTATTTTTAGTATAGATAATTTTTTATATAAATTATAACTTGAAACTCCATAAATGACCATGTAATATTCTTTAAATGACAATAAAATAATCTTGTCAAGCTGGCTTGTTCTAGACTGTCTACTGTGGGATGGGGAGGAATTCAAATATTTTCAAGTTATTAGCTTTCGTTTTTAATTTTGACATTGAAACTACGAGGCAGAGTCAAGATATGAGACTTTTGAAATGAAGACCTATAAAATAAAAATAAATGAATGTTTTAATGTTGCTTAATCACGGGATATTAGGTCATATGGATATTCGATGTAATTAGTTTTTTTTTGGGTTATGAAAGAATTTTTGTTGTTGATTTCTTTGAAATTGAAATTCATATCGTTGCCACTTATCATATTCATGGAATTGAAATTCATTACGTTGCCCAATTCAGCTTTTTGAAATGCAGAGTTTAAGAAGTTTCTTGAATAGGAAAAATAACTAATGACGTAGTTTTACTTTGTATGTCTCTCAATCATCTTTAATCTTGAATGTATCTCAATCAAGAAGCGCAAAACTGAAAACTAAAACTAAAAAAATCTGCATTCTTTCATTAATAAATGATGTAATAGAAAACGGGGATTTCATTACTTCCTTATGTCAGAATTTAAACAATTCATAAAACTTCAAAGATAATATTATCATAAGTCCTTTTGATATCCTATTATTATCCAAGAACTGTGATGCAATCGACCCACGGTGAAAAAAATAACATACCGTTCGTCCTTAGTGTTGCACAAAAAAGTAAATTTGTTCATATTTTACGAGCTTTCCGATTTTATTTTATGGTAATTCTGTTTAAAAATTCTTCTTCGGATATCTAACTAAATAGTAGTGGAACTAATTATATAAGTACATTCAAAAGTTGCAAGTAAATGGCATGTTTCGGATGATAAGATTTGCAAATATGTGAAAAAAATATTTCGATCAAAGGTGGTTAATTTTAATTTATTGCGTTATAGGATATTGATTTAATTTCCTCGATGTAACTTACTAACCATTAAGTCATTATCAATATGTGTACATACTGTTCTGTTATTTCAATACTTTGCATGGCACGACTCGCACATTTGGCTATTTTGATCGTGACATGTCTGTATGACACGTCTTCATCCATCACTTTACACGTTATCTATTCCCAACACTTCTATCTTCATCTATTCGCACTAATTCAGTCTTATGTGGTTTTATGCCCTCTAAGACCTCTTGGTAATCTAATCAACTAATTTAATAATGTTTCTAGAGTTCCCACTCGAGTTTTTTTTGGGCCAGTGCGTATACCCAAAAACCTAATACAAAATGTATGCAACGTTGTGAACGTTCTAGAATACAAAGCTTTACAGAGAATATATTTTGTTATGCGGGCAAGAGACTAGTATGACAGTCGCTACTGTCCGTAAACTATGTAATATGTCTAAAAAAACACTGGAAACCTTTAAAAAAAACAATTCAAAAAAGCTTTGAGAATCGATCTCGATCCGCCCTAGAGCTACCTGGGAATCGTAAAAACCTGATAACGAAAACATATTCACACCTCTTTAGATATTTGATCACTTATATATTTTTTTAAATTACGGCGAATAACTCTTAGGACGGGTTGTTTCGGAGAACTTGAACAATTCTTCAAATTTAAAAGTTAATTTTCAAGTTCTGTGAAAGATATTTTTAAGTTCTGTTTTTATTTCAGTTCTGTCAAGCAACTAGCCTATAATGATATAATAACAGAATTAGAATAGGACTTTCACAGAACCCGTAAATGAACGTTGAAATTTGATGAATTGTTCAAATTCTCCGAAACAACCCGTCCTTAGTAATTTTGCTTGATTTTTGATCATTCAAATCAAACCTTTAGTTGGTAGAAAGACGTTCTTTTAACTATCAAAGCGTGCCGTATAATTTAATACCATTAATTTCAATGAAATTATAAACGACCAACCCTCATTCCGTTGTAATATAAGTACCTACCTATCGAAATACCTCAAAACGGAAGCCGTAAAAATAAAACAGAACAAAGAGCAAAGGAATAAAAGTATTTACTTTCAGCGAAGGAAATTGTTTTGGGATTATTCAATCCGGGTCGGGAAATTATTTTATAAAACAAGAGATTGTTGTTTTTGTAACAAAACATTTTTTCATCCTTTTTCCGTTGTTCAAATAAATAGATGCACTTATTATATTTATTACTATACCGGGTAGCCCAGAATTAATTCATAAATAAATCCCATAATACACAAAGGATACCCATGACCGTCTACGGGGCCATATTTGTATGACATACTTAAATACATAATAAATTAATGAAAATGAATAACTTTGTACGCCACTATTTAATCAAAATTATCGACATGTTTCAAAACCGATGGAAATAAGGATAAAAACATAATTAAAATTTATAAATATAAACAATAGACAAAAAAGTACATGGAGATAAAAAAAATATATTACACTGAGCGGTGATTATGTAATTAGTTGTTATTATTAAAATATGTCAGGTGCTTCTTAACTCTATGTGGTTGGCAAATTCAGACTTATTATTATTCAAACTCCTGAGTTAAACTAAAGTTAAAAAGTAATTGAGTAAATGTGGTTGGCAAATTCAGATTTATTATTATTATTCGAACTACTCAGTTACTTTTTAAATTTCGTATTAAAATGTTGTTTGCAAATTCAGATTTATTATTATTATTCAAACACCGTAGGTGCTTCTTAACTCTTCCGAGAAGTAATTTTGATTAAACGAATTAATATTTACCCCCATTTGTTTCAAATATTTTATCTTGTAATATATTTGTATATTAATATTATTATTAAAATCTGGTTGGATAATATTTTTAATGTTTTTAATTACTAAATTAAAATAATGATTATTTAAAAATACACCTTTTCTCAACTTCTTTACATTATGTGTAAATAAAAATAATATCTTATAATTTTTGTTTAATACAAATTTATCCATTAATTTCGTACTATTACCGCTATTGATTGCAAATTTGTTTACTGATTTTTTTATGTTAAAATTATTTAAATAAAAAGGATATTTTTTCTATACTAATCTTAAAGTTTTATATTTATGTGGAAAACAATTGCTTTGTGGTCTGACATCATAAATCAAATGAAAACGACCTTTTGGGCTTCACTGGAGCAGCAGAGTATCGAAATGAAAGTAAAGAAATACACATTTTTACATAGATCCATGTGATTACGCAAATGAGACGGAACAACGAAGATGGGAGTTCTACAAAGGGTGGGTAAATGAAGGGATGGAAATTCATGGAATTCACAAAAAAAACATTAACGTATATTTATTATTTGACCATATTGCTTTTGTGCTTTCAAATATTGTACATGTTAACCTATATCCAATACTGATAGAGAAAATTAAAGAATGTTTAATTTTCTACACGGACATTAAATAATCAAGGAATATTAATTCATAATATATCTTTTAATTTTTAATATTTAATGTCATATTTCTAATTTTCTGTTTAGCGAATAAGAGAAATGGTTATTCTTAAGATATTTGAGTCACGAAATTTACATTTGTAAATATTCGAGCTACTCGTATCGCAAAAAACAATATCTTATACAATAATAAAGTAATAAAACTTCCGTAACCGTTAGTGAACTCACTTCGAAGTTTTTTTGTTTTTTTTTTTTTAATGTTAAATTTTCTCTTTGGCTTTCATTCAAATTTTCCCGAGAAATGACTAATTATTAATTATTTAAATATTCAAAATAATAGTAGCGATTTTTAAAAGAAAATTTGAAACTAAAAAATTAGAAAAAGTTAGGTCACTTCTGGAACTTGAACCCAGGTCTTTCGCTTTCTCTACCAATTGCGCCAATGGGACCCTATTAACTTCGGTAATATTTAACTGTATTATACATCCAATAAGAACTACCAACATTATCTTCATTTTTCTCATCGCATTTTTTTATTGGCTGCTATTTTTATGAACGATCACAAGATTCAACTCGAACTAAATGCAATCTAGATAGTGTCTCGGATAAATTTTTCCAATTTTTATTTTAATGTGCGACATCTATGGACTTTTCTGCAAGTCCAGTATAAATATTTAATTTTTATATTCCAAATTTTCTTTTAAAAATTGCTAATATTTTATTCAATATTTAAATACTAAAAAAATGAAGTTTTCACTTATTTACATCTTGAATTAAATTTTATTTAATTTCTCTCTATGTACAAAAAACGCTGCAATTAATTTACTTAAGTTACTTACTAGAAGTATACATCTGTTTTGTTGACAAATGAATTTGAAATTGCAGACATAATTATTATAAACTGAAAACCGCTGGTTTATGCGATCTCAGAACTGTAGTAGATTTTGTTTAAATATTTATTTAGTTGGGTTGCCAGAATTAAAATCTCGTGATCGCTGTGTCCACGGAGTAAAGAATACGGCGCAAACTGAAATGAAGTTTTAGTCGGAGGGTGCATTATGAGATTCACACTTAGCTAATTATTCCGTGCTTTCGAATAAACAAACTTTAACAACAACTTTTGGACTTAGCTAATATTGTTAGAACTCTGAAAGATTATTGTATTATTTATAAGTTTAACTCATGAAAAGTTACAGCGAAATCCTTTTTACTAATGTGATTTTTTCACATTAGCTCTCCACATGAGGCACTGAAAAATAAATATTCCCTTAGGGCCTATGTCATCTTTGAGGATGCTGTGTGCGGATTGTTTTTAGGGAAATGAAGAAGAGGAAGTTCTGGGACAAAATGTATGAAGAGTGGGTAGGAATCTATGGTCAAAATTTCCTTAAGCGATGGAAGTCTGAATCCATCCCTCCCACTGTGGTGCAAAGCGATGGTTCGAGAGAGTTCTGCTGGAGAGGTCAAAAGTCTCCCTCAAACAGTATATTTCTATCCGGCCCGCCACGCAGCAGCTGGGTAAACGCAACCGCCGCCAAGACCTAGACAAAGCTATGATGTGAACACCCCATAATGTGAACACTTATTAAATTTATTGGTACTAAGCGAAAAAACACAAAGCATGGTGTAGGTATGTTAGTACAAATAGGGTGTAACAAGGCAATCAATCATTATGTAGCAGATCTACGTATCTCATTTTTGATATTATGACACCCTTAAATAAAATTTGTCCGCCCATCCGGTCACATCCGCAGAACATTTTTAGAATTCGACGAGTAGCCCCCGTCCCTGTTCAGTGGAGGTCACACAGACCCCGGCTGTGAAGTAGTCACAACGGGGTCAGGACGGTCTCGACCGCAACCTCCGACCCGGTACCCCGCATCCCGCATCCCGCACCATTCCACTCACTTATTATTCACATTTCCTTGCATCACCCACCGCCCCCACCTGAAGTCAGTTCAGTCAGTGACAGCAAGCAGCCTTGCAGTGCGAATTCCAAGTAGAGCTATGCGTTGACGAACTTTAACTACTTTATTATTTCAATTGAATCTTAGAATCATTACTATCAGAAGTGGATTTTAAAGTAAGATTCGTTTAATTCATTTATTTATTTAATATCAACGGTGTAAAAATACCTGAACCCATCAGGCCTTTGGTATATTGAGTGTTATATTTCTTAAATATGTTGTCAGAGAGTAGGATAATTTGGATGCATTTTGGCTTCGAACTATAAAAACAGATATATTTTAAGACAAATGTATAAAAAAAGTTTTTTTTCTTCTTAATTTTTGTCTTTTCATATAAAGATAATTCATAAAAAATAGAAAAAAAAATAAAAGAAATGCTCTTCTAACCAAAAGATTTTTTTTTAATTTTTAACAATTTACCACGTTGTGAAGTTATTATTTATGTTATATCAAATTACTTACATTACGTCACTTTTTTAAATACAGTTATTTATTTTTAAATACATTTACTTTCAGTTCAATAATACAATATTTAATCAAAAAGATCGCATGGCAAAAAAAGATTTTTAATAGCGGTGCGTTTTTACGAAAAAGTGTATAATGGTGGAAAAATTATGTCGATGACATATTTTGCATTTGAAAATTAATTAGAAAGAAAAATGAACATGTACTTAAAGTTTCTAAATAAATTACATAAAATATTCAATTGACACTATAAATAGGAAAAATAAGAATAATTTAACGTTAATAAGTAATAAAAGTGGGTGTGTCAAGCCTAC
Source organism: Hesperophylax consimilis (assembly GCF_061612785.1). NCBI lineage: Eukaryota > Metazoa > Arthropoda > Insecta > Trichoptera > Limnephilidae > Hesperophylax > Hesperophylax consimilis. The sequence continues at coordinate 7,562,241 of NC_142845.1, forward strand.
GCAAGACAGAAGTGAAACTTCTTTTGTTAAACCGTATGAACCACAATCAATTACGTATTTCACTCGTATTACACTCACGACGCAGTATACTAACCAAGCAGCTGATGCTTGGCGTGGCGCAGTTCGCTGGTGTCTGAGAGAGAGGAAAGAAGAGAAGAGAGAGAACGTTCGTGAGCGGCTCCCCCACCTCAACAAGCGCATATGGTGAGAGAGGGACAGTGAACGGTGAGCGGTGGTGGGGGTACCCGCATTTTCGTGTCGATCCTGACTCGGTTTTACTCCGTCCATCGAAAATCCATTACGCGCCTAAAGAAGTTTCACTTCAAAATTAAGAATAATTATTGAAGACAATATTAGCGATTTTTAAATGAAAATCTGAAACAGAAAAATCAGAAAAGGATACGGTCACATCTAGGACTCGAACCCAGGACCCTTGCCTTGCCAGGGCACCGCTCTACCACTGAGCTAATAGGACCCTATCCCTCATATCATACTTCGAATAAGAACTACCAACATTGTCTTCATTTTTTCACCACACATTTTTTTTATTGGCAACTATCTTTATGTATGATCGCAAGATTCAACCCGACCAAATGCAATCTAGACAGCGTCTTTTTATATAAACCTCTTATTTTTTTATTTTTAATGTGCGAGAATTTATTTTTAATGTTTGATTTTTTTTTAATGCTTCGCATATTTAAAAAAAAATATTATTATTATTAATCCGAATTCCTGTAATATTCAAAAATCTCTTAAAAAATAAGAAAATACACAGATCTAGGAAATGAGGTAAAAAGAATTTGGCATTCTCAAACTATAAAAATATTACCATTTGTTATTTCGGCTACTGGCATTATACCTAGCTTTTTCATTAAAAATTTAGGCGTATTAGATCTTTCAAAAAATTTATATGTACCTAATGATGCAAAAGTCGGTCATTTTGAAAACATGTAGGATAAAGAAAGATTTTTTAAATATTTATGTTGAGGGATCAGAAGGATTTATAGGCCCTGTTAGGAGTTCTAAAGAGCCGAACCCTCTGATATGAAAATATCTTGTGTTCCGTCACGCCGCGCCGTTTGCTTTGACAGGCCGTGTGCTAACCAATCGTATGGTCAGAATTTGAACTATGCAGTTTAAATTCGCACACGTCAGCTATAACCACGGAGGGCCGTGAGCCGAACTGTCGCAAACAAACCGTTCGTCCTGTCAAAACACCATCGCCGGTTATCTATCGGAATAATAACTTAATACGTATTTTATCGCAATTTAATTTAAAATAACGAGTGCTAACGAACCAAGATCACCGCTCCAGTGGTGACAGATGAGTGTCACCATAAAGATTTCATTCGCCACCCGGTAAGTTGATTGTGAATTAACCTTACGGATTGTGTTTTCGCATTCGCCTGTCACAAGCCATAGACTTCATTTATGCTTTATTTGTGTGGAATAGCCCTTTAAAGTACGGCTATCCCAACCCTTGTTCGTTCCTCGAACATCTGGAGTCGGTGAATTATTTTCCCATTTGATCTCTGGTGGGTTGACGTGTTATTCTTGTATTGTTTTGTATTTATTTTGCTTATTTTTCTTGCATTTGCATAGTGTTGATTGACTAGATTATCATTTGTGGACAAGTGTGTGTAAGGGTTTAGTTTTTCCAATGAGGAAGATTTAACCCGGACGTAAAATCAGAAAAAATAAAAATAATAAAAGAAGTAAAAAAATAATAAAATAAGATGGGTTTATCTAAAAAGTACCGTAAAAAAAAACTACCGGCTTTCCACTCTACGATTAACATATCAATTACGATTCCTTTGTCAATTCTTTATTACAATTCTGAATTTAATCTCATAAAACAAATAACGAATGATTATTCTCCTAAATTGAAATACGAAATTTTTAAACATGATTAAACATGATTTCCAAACTGTATATTTACTTATTCTATTTCTGAATAACGATACGTAGAAGAATATAAATAAAAAAATACCCGGTACGACTTAACCGGCGTTTTATATGAATGACAAATTGAAGAAATACAAATAACAAAGACAGCGATATTTGAACTAAAAAGAGTCTATAATCTCCTCCATCGCGAAACATGTAGACTGTATATAAAAAAAACGAATGTAAACTATGTGACTTGTCTTTTAAATAAATAAAAATATAAATTCTTCTCAAGGCCTCCGTAATCGGGGGGTAAGGCTCTCGTCTAGCAAGCTGTAGTTCGCGAGTTCGAATCCCGGTGTGCGCAAGTAAATTAAATTTTATTGATTGGAGTTATTTCACAAATTATTAATTTAAAATAACATTTAGTATATTTGCGGCACGTTTCAGAGTGGAAGGTACTCTCAGTATCGCCCTGGTGTAAGATCACCATTCAGAATTTAGATGGGTTTGGCGGTGATTGGTGATCAGATCTGTATAGCAAGGTATTTCCACACCTTCCTCTTTCCCATCTCCTTCCTCTCTTTCCTTAACCTTTCAATTAGGGATACCACAGTCTCACTGGGTTCAGACGGTCGGGAGCAGTTGGAACTCTTGTGCGGTTTCACATGTAAAAACAAATTATAAAAAATTAAAGAAAATGCGGTCGGAAAATGTGGCTTTATAAAGATGTACATTTTAATTTTCTGCGATTAACTTCTAGATTTGCATATAAAGAGTGGTGTTTTCTCTTTCTAACACTGTTTAGATCATATTTATAGCCATGGTTAGTAAGGGTGATACAACGATTTCTATGATACCATTTGACCTATTCTCAGAAGCGAACAAATCGACTCTACGGGTAATAATCTGTTTGTTCGAAAAACTGAACAAATTGACGTTAGGGGTTAAACAATAATTGCATCTCACTTATAATTACAAGCACATGAAAATTAATACAATATTTTTTTAATTAACGCTTAAATGAGGCATACAATCTGACAGCCGGCATAGTCCAGTGGTAACGCATTGGACTGCCATTCCGAAGGTCGCGGGTTCGAACCCGGCGTGCGCAAATAAATTTTATTTGATTGATTTGTGTTATTTCACAATTAATTAATTAAAATAATATATAGTATATTTGCGGCACGTTCCAGAGTGGAAGATACTACCAGTATCGCCCTGGTGTAAGACCACCATTCAGAATTGAAACGTTGCTCCAAATGGCTTTAGCCGTGTTTAGTGACTAGATCTGAATAGCCAGGTACTTCCCCACCTTCCTCTTTCCCTTCCCCACTTACCTTCAGCCTCACAACATCCCCCAATTGGGGATGCCATAGTCTCACTGGCTCCAGACGGGAGCAGTTGGGACTCTTTTGAGGTATTAACTATAAAAAAAAATATAAAAAAAATAAAAATACAATTAAATCAGATAGTTAAAAAAAATACAAGCTCTATAAGGATATAAAAAATAAGAGATACAAGTACATACAAAATAAGAGATACAAGTACGTACAAAACAAAAAATTAGAGATTCAAGTTCTTACAAAACAAAAAGTGGACATAGGTTAAATTGTTTACATTGATTGAAAATATATGACAGTAAAGCGTTCTTGTACCTATCTTCCATGCAGTTGAATAGATCCAACACCTTTGTGTACGTATTACTAACTTCATGTATTTATTTATTTATTTAAACGCCCATTGGGCTTTTACATACATTGTTATTAGTGTTATTACATTAACTATGTGACATTGAAAAGTTTCCGTACATATATAAATAAAATAGTTATTATATCTGTAGTACATAAATGTTTTACAAATAATACAGAATACCATTATGGAGAACAGTTTTTTTTTTCTTTTTTTACTTACTTAGAAAAATAAATGGATTGAAATTAATCAGCATTTATAGGGACTTAAATCATATTCGAATTGTTATTTAAATTACAATATTAATTTGTAAAGTTAAAACATATATATTAAAGTTAAAAAGTCATAAAAGAAGTCATAAAAGAAAAGAGTGAAAAAACAGAAGCTAAAAAATGGGTTTTTTACTATGGAGTGGAGAAGTCATACATATCAGCAAAGTGTTTATGTAGATTTCGTTTGAGCACTGCTACGGAATCTCTAAATATATCAACAACATTACCAAATTTATTACCAAAATTTTGTATTCGATTTAACGATATGTGCGCATGATAATTAGATTTGAAATTGTTACAGAAAAAGGTGGAATTTTGTCTCGTATTTTTGGAAGGTACAAATAATTTTATTGTGGCAAGAATTTCAGGGCTGTCGATTCTATAATTAATAATTTTATTTAGTAGAACAAGGTCGGAGATAATTCGCCTATCTGATAGCGTAATCAAATTTAGTTGATGCATGAGTTGGATATAATTTATATTTTGGATTGGAATATTTAGTTTAAAGTTAATAAATCTTAAAAATTTGTGTTGTACCCTTTCAATATTGTTGGAATGTACTTTATAAAACGGGGACCAAATAGGCGAATTATACTCTACTTGACTTCTTACTAAAGATGTGTACAGTGTGTTCAAACATTCTAGTGACTTGAAGTCACATGCGGTTCTACATATAAACCCAAGCATTTTTAGGGCTTTATTTGTGATTTCATTTATATGCGGATTGAATGTTAACTGTTCATCAAATATAACACCCAAGTCCCTGATTTGAGTGACAGCTGTCAATTTTACATTATTAAGCGAATATTCATAAATTGTATGATTTCGTATTTTACAAAAACGAATGACCTGACATTTTTTAATATTAAGAAACAGAGAGTTGATGATGCACCAACGATATAGTTTATTTAAATTAAGTTGCAAAGTATAACAATCGTCTAAACTGCGTATTGTTTTATATATTTTCAAATCATCTGCGAAAAGAAGAACTTCTACATCTTTAAATATGCTAACAATATCATTAATAAATAACAAAAAAAGAATTGGTCCCAGGTGAGACCCCTGAGGGACCCCACTTGTGGCTTCGAAAATGTAAGATTCCACAGATTTTATTTTGACACATAGCTCTCTTTTACTAAGATAACTTTCAATCCAACTTAACAGATTACCCTTGATACCCAACATACTTAATTTTTGTACAAGAATATGTCGCCTAACTTTGTCAAATGCTTTGGAAAAATCAGTATATATTGAATCCACTTGATGCTTCAAGGCAAGAGAATCAGTTATGTAATTTTCGTATATGATCAAGTTACTTAAGGTGGATTTACCTGTGATAAAGCCATGCTGGTTGGGTACAATAATATTATTAATTTGTTTACATATTACATCTAGGACTAACGATTCAAATAGTTTGGGAATAGCGGACAATATACATATTGGTCTGTAGTTCGATACATCGCACAGTGGGGCCAAATCGCCAAAACGTGGCGGAAACCCCGAAAAATGAATGTTCGATTCGGGGTATTTCAAGGAATGAAGCGGGTGGGGGAAGGGTTCGTGCATCTCACTCCGAACGGATAGGTCCCTACCTTCGGGATCTGTCAAACCATTTCAGTTCGAAGTTGACCTTTGTCAAGAGCACACGTGTCGCTGTCGAAACTAGTCAAATTTACCCTCGATTAGTGAGTTCATAATTAAGTAGTGAAGTAAAGAATTACAATTCTACAAAATGGAAACGATTGCCTCAGGTATGTAGAAAATATTCATATACTAATAAGTTTTAAATCTAATGGTTATCCTATTTATATTACACATATTTCGACGCTTGTACAAAAATAGCATGATTTTCTGTACTTGTATTTTCAACTAGAGCAAAAGTAGCATTTTTTGCAATATCATGCGGAATTACAACTCCCAGACTATAGAATAATCAATTATCTGATGGAATTGACAAAAATCAGCTGCCTAAATCTGCCTATTCTCTTGTATAATGAATTTTTCTTCGAGCGTGTGCGTCCCAAATAACGTATCACAACATGGCGGTGCACCGCGGTCGATGTAGCGCGCGGTGCGGCAAGCTTCAGAACTATTTTTCCCATGCAGCACGCTTACGATATTTGATTATTTTTCTGTAATTAATTTGTTGCTAATGCTAAAGTAATATTTTTCATACAGATTCGGATGAAGAGTGTGTGAAATTCACTCGGCAAGAAATATTCAACATCGTTAAACACCGGTTGAATGATGGCCTACCTGAAATAATCCCTTTTCTGGAGGAACAACTTTCCGGAAAAATTGATCGACCGTTGCAGGTACCTGAGGACATGAGAGTCTCGCTTTCTATATTGTTTAATCAAATGAGAACAAGGTGGCAAAAAGCTAACAGGACAGAGAATCCCTTTTTGAAACGGAATAATGAATGGCTGAATGCATCCGTTTCATTTCCGGCACCTATTGTTAGTGGCAATTATCAAGCTGACTGTGATCTGCCATCGACTAGTACGTGCAGTGGTCGTCCTTCTGGGGATTTTGAATTATTGAGCAAGAGGTCGAAACGCGAAAGAACCCAATCAGTTCGCGAAACTTTGACGCCACAAGAGTTAGCTTATGCTACTCAAATGAGCCTGCGCTCTGCAGGTAAATTGGATGCTTCAAAGGTTCTTTATGAAATAACAATGACAAGTCCATCGAGAGCTTTGAAGTATCGACAGGCTTTCCAATTGACCGCGACAAGCGAGAAAACTTTGTCCTCCGAAGCCGCACTTTCGTTATATATTGAGTACAAATTCACAAAGAATCAATATCAGGGATTGAGAATAACAAGTAATGAGAATAACTGCAAGCTGTATCCTTCATACAAGAAATTGGCAGAAGCGAAAAAACGTTGCTATCCACCTAATACTGCTATCACCATTACAGAAAGCATGGCTGAAGTTCAGCTACAAGCTTTATTGGATCATACAACCGACCGTATTTTACTATGCCAAGAAGATATCATTCGCAGTTTGGATCAAGCGAATGTTAGCCACATGAAATTCATTTTCAAATGGGGTTGTGACGGAAGTTCAGGACAAAGTGAATATAAACAAACATTTGAGGATGAACGCGTATCAGATGCGAATGTATTTTTTACATCGGTAGTACCCTTACAACTCATTTCTGTGGATCCAAAATCAGAGGCAGTAGTCGTGATTTGGAAGAATCCTAGACCATCGTCTCCTCGATTTTGTAGACCACTGAGACTACAATTTTTGCACGAAAGTGCAGAATCTACGGTCAGTGAGGTGCAATATATTGAAGAGCAGATAAAGTCACTTGTTCCCTTTGAGAATATAATATATGGGAAAGAAATCTCGGTTTCGTACAATATGGCGTTCACAATGATCGATGGCAAAGTATGCAACGCAGTCGCATCCATAAACTCTACGCAACGATGCTATTTATGTGGAAGTACTAGCAAAGATTTCAATAACATCGATGCTGTTTTGCAAAAAGAAGTCAAAGAAGAGAATCTGAAGTTTGGACTTTCAATATTACATGCTTGGATAAGGTTTTTTGAATGCTGCTTGCATTTGTCGTATAAACTTGGCTTAAAAAAATGGCAAGCACGCAGTGCCGAAGAAAAAGAGATGGTAGACACGCGCAAGAAGATCATTCAAAAGGGATTCAGATCAAAACTGGGACTTATTGTCGATCGTCCGAAACCTGGTTACGGAAATACCAATGATGGAAATACAGCTCGACGCTTTTTTGAAAATTCGAAGACATCTGCTCTCATAACATCATTGGACATAGATTTGATAGAACGGTTTCACGTCATCTTACAAGTCATTTCGAGTGGACATGAAATCAATTCTGATAAGTTCCATAATTATACGCTGACAACTGCGAGGAAATTCGTTGAGCTGTATCCATGGTATTATATGCCTACTTCGGTGCATAAGTTATTGATTCACGGTCCACAAATTGTAGCTCACGCATTGCTACCAATCGGTCAGTTATCCGAAGAAGCACAGGAAGCGAGGAACAAGGATATTAAAAGATATCGCGAAGACTTTTCCAGAAAGTGTTCGCGAGTAAAAACAATGGAAGACGTTTTCAAGCGGCTTCTGGTAACTTCCGATCCATACATCTCCAGCATCAGAAAACTGCCACAGAAGAAAATGAAAAGTTTATCAAAGGAGGCAATAGGATTATTACTTTCTCCTGAAATTCAAATCGCACCACGACTGAACACGGAAGACTCTGATGTGGATTCTGACTCTGAGGACTTCGAGAGCGATACTGATTCGGATAGGGCATAGGGTTAATCAGATTAAGTTTTGAATTTTAAGACAACAATGCTTCGATATATTTTCGACTGATATTCTGTTATTTAGTTTAATAAACAATGACGTTTTCAGTATGTTAATTGTTGTAATTATTGATCTCCTACTGTCTATATATTTTCGGGTTTTCATGCGTCTCGTTGCTATATTGGATCCACCATTGTGTTTGGATAATTTTTAACTTCAAATTCGTAATCAGCGACCTCAAAAACCCCTGAGTGATGAGTTTTGTTTGAATTAAACGTCGTTTCGGGGTTTCCGCCACGTTTTGGGGGTTCGGCCCCACTGTGCATCGCTTTTATCTCCCTTTTTATGAATAGGCGTAAGATAGCTTTTTTTCCACTGTTTTGGAAAACACCCTGACGACAAAGACTTATTAAATAGTAAAAATAATGGATAAGTCAAACTGCGAACACAAGATTTTAAATATATTGGAGGGAAACCATCCGGTCCAGCGGATTTATTAGTATCTAATGCTTTTATAGCCTTTTCCATAGCGTTTATTTCAATAAAACAATGGCTTAGGTTAAGTGATTCTTCAAGTGATATATCATTTGGGATTTCATTATCGGTAATATTATCATCATAAACACTTTTGAATAAATCTGCAAAAAGATTGACAATGCCTTCGGTATTATCCGCACAATTGTTATTCAGATACATAATATTTGGTAAACTACCATCATTTTTACGCTGAGCATTAGAAAAGTTCCACAATTTTTTAACATTATCATGAACCTCCATTTCTATTAAACTAATATAATCATTATAACATTTTTTAGACAATTCTTTGCACTGCTTTCTTATGTTAGTAAACATTATATAATCATCGACGTTTCTAGATTGCTTATATATTCGGTGAGTTTGTTTTTTAGTATAAATCAATTCTTTTAATTCTTTTGAAAACCATGTAGGGTAAAGGGATGCAATAAAATTAACTTTTGGAACATGACGTTCTTTTGAAGTGTTTAGGATTGAATAAAATTGTTGGACTTGATTCACAATATTGTTTTCATCTTCTAGAAATGACCAGTCTATATGGTCAAGATAATCAATTATATTTGGGTAGTCAGCTTTTTTAAAATTGTACGATGAAGTTTTTAATTTCTGCAATTTTCTAGACTCATTTGTGATAATAATATCTAACGCGGGATGGTGTTGGTCTAAAGGTAACAACAATTCATCCGATTGTTCTACCACTGTACTTAAGTCACTAGAAAATACTAGGTCAAGCATTCGGTTATAAGAATTATGCACTTTATTTAACTGTTTTAGTCCTAGGAAAAAAGACATATCAAGCATTTCCTTAGATTTGACACACTGCACTTCTGTTTCGTTAATAATCACTTCATTGTTCTTATCGAAAGACCAGTCGATTTTCGGAAGATTGTAGTCGCCTACAATTATAAATTTGGCTTTAGGATATTTATATTTTAGTGTTTCTACATCCTCGATGTGGTTCTTGTATATTTGCAGATCTGACATTGGTGGAATATAAGTACAAGCGATAATGATTTTTGTGGATGAAATATTTAGCATTACAAACATCTGTTCAACGCTTTTGTGTTTAACTGGCAATTTTTTAGATGAAATGTTTTTAGATATGCACACCATTACACCTCCTCCTTTTGATTTGTTGATTTGTTGTTATTTATTCAAATATCCTTTGTATACACACTAAACGGCACACACATCAATGAAGTAAAATATATCAGGGACCTTGGGGTAACACTGGATGTTAAATTAAACTTTATCCAACACACTGATGACATCATTAACAAAGTCAAAAAAATGCTGGAATTTATAATTCGCATAGCAAAACCCTTCCACAACATAAACACTCTATATTCCCTTTACACCTCATATATTCGCCCGCATCTGGAACACTGTATACCGATCTGGACTCCTTTATACCAAGCTCATATCGAAAGAATACAAAGAATTCAAAAAAAAAATTAAACACATAAATTATAAACTAAACTTACACTTCTCAAATTATACCGAATCCATTAAATTTCATAATTTTAACTCCCTCCAAACACGACGTCTAATTTTTGATCAAATCTTATTATTTAAAATCCTAAATAATTGTCTGGACTCACCAGAACTTACCAATTTAATAAATCTTCAAATTCCGTCTAGATCAACCCGACAATCTGATTTATTTTATCTACCCTTGTGTAGAACAAACATTCGAAAAAATTCACCAATTCCTCGTATATGTGCACAATATAATACAACATTTTACAGCATTGACATTTTTGGTAATAATCTAAAGAAATATCGATATGAAGTAATGCGTACGATCGATTATTAATATAAGAGTATGGAATGTATCGGCAGCATCTCCTATCCTCTTCCTATTTTCCTCTTCCTATTTTCCTCTTCCTCTCCCCTTCCTTTAACACCAAATTAATTTTAAGATACTAAAACTTCATTTCTAATGCACTTTAACATAAGAAACTTCTGTTGCTTGACTTCAGTTAACTTGTATATTTATCTCGTATATTATATAAAAGCTGTTTGTTTCTTACAAAATAAATAAATAAATAAATCACAATGAAAATTGGTGACCAAACTTAGGTACATAATATTATGATTATTTGACATTTAAATGGATATTTTAAAGATTAGTAAGTCACGGTTGAAATGAAATAGATTTTTAGGAACTTCTGGCAGAATAAAATGTTAAATTATTTTCCTTTTTTTCCCTAATTTTAATTCATAAATACGATGATGTGAACTCAAGATTAAATAATTAAAAAAATACATGCATATTTATTTGGATTCATCATCAAAAAGAAAATATTAATTTGCTAGTTTACAATATTGTGAAATTAAATTAATAGCTTTCTAATAATTAAACACAGCGTCAAAGAAAACAAATACTACACACTTTTGCCTTTGGAAATCTCAACCGTCATAAACATTCACTTCAACCCACTCTTTAAGCTATAATTTTTATTTTTCTTAAAATAAAGTTCATTTAAAGACTTAAAATAAATTCAATCGTGACCTTTAAATACAGGAAAAGTAGGAATATCCTATTTAAAAATGTAAAACGAACCCTGAAATAATATATCCAACAAAAGTAATTTCAACTTATTAAATCCATAAATACAATCTACGGTAATCTTTGGGGGGTTCAAAAGTTACTCTGTCAGGAATTTTAACTCTGCAATCACGATCCCAAATATACTCCATAAATTTATATTAACCTTTCGGTTGGGCTTTTTAAATAGCAACAATAGTATATTAAAGTATAAGTGGATAAACAGGTCTTTAAAACACGCGCGATTTTTCGAGCACGACGGCGTAGCCGAGTGCTCAAAATAAAGCAAGTGTTTTAAAGACCAGTTATCCACGAATACTTTATGCTATTTTTTTTTATTGGTACACTTTGAAAACATAAATATTGATATTATTATTAAAAATTTGGAAATAAGAACTATTAATGAATTCGTGATGTGACATCACAATATCTTGTTGTCATGGAAATGAAAAACACAAACATTAATTTGCAATCTGTCACATAAGATTAATAGTTGACATCACAGTTTTTACTAGTTATTGTGTGTTGTAAAATGAGTTCTAACATTCATAATTTAAATACCAAAGCAAAATCGCGGTTAATACCTGAAAAATCCAAAGACGTTTATAAAAAAGAATATGAAAGGTTCATAACATGGATGGAGGAGCAAAACGTAGTAGATGTAGATGAACGAGTTGTGCTTGCTTACCTTCAGAAAATGTCGGAACAGTACAAAGCATCGACTAAGTTAAAAGTTGACATTTAGACTTCACATTTTGTTGATTTGTTGATGTTGCCATGGTAACTTTAAAAAACGCGCGTTCCATAAAGTGCGATTTAAACACGCTAGAGCGTACTTTAAATGAGTAAAAAAGGGCACCAATAAAAAAAACTTTATTGTATTTTCCAAGTTTATTATATTTAAATTTTAGTATAGGAAGGTTAACGTTATTTTGAAAATGTCTTAGTAACTAGTTTTTTAATACTTCGCGATGAAATTTTAGGTTAGATCAACGTTTGATATTTAAGTTCAATAAATTTGTCTGAAGTCATAAAATCAAAAAAATGAATCATTTAACTTACTTGTAAAATAATTTTACTAACAAAAGGGCATTATTTTTCAGTAAATATTTGTAATTAATGAAATATATAGAAATAAGCAGTGGCGACTGATGAATTTTATGTGTAGGTGCAGTGTCCTTATATATCTTTTTAAATGGCATTATTGATGTTGTTGTAGCCAAAAAAGTTTTTTTTCGAAAATTAGTCTTTTTATATGTTTAGGAAATCGGTGCAGCGCACTACCAAACTAAGCAACATCAGTAACTGACAATATTATCGAATTTTTCAAACATAGCTTTCTATCACAATCAAAAATCACGAGCCACCCTTGGAAATAATTAATAATAAAGCAAATTTCGGAATAGTTATTACATCTCCAAATGCAGCACACAGTGAAAATGTATCATTGAACTAAAATACTTCGCAAATTACATGGGATGATACTATTTCCTTCTGTTATAATGTACCTAATAATGAACTCAGTTACTGAAGGAAGTTTATTACTCTCATTTAGAACACGGACTCTCTTAGCATAAGTAATGAAAGAACTCTCGATATGCCCGTCCACTACTCATCATTACTACAACAATATAACAATACAATCCACATAGAAATGATTCCTTCATAGTGCATAACACTGTTTTAAAGAACTGGTATTTGATGAACGAGGCGTCTTTTCAAGTGTCATTTTCAAGGCTGCGTTCAAAAGATTAGTTTTATTCTTATCAGTACATTGCTTCAATTTAAAGCACCTTCATTCTTTCCCCGTCCCTTTTTCGTCAATTCCTCAATGCAAATAATAAATATTTATTTTTACAAATAATAACATTCGCACCATGCGAAAAGCGTATAACTCTTATCCATGTACGAATCTGGGTTTCTTGGAAAAATTTCCATCTGGTAATAAACCAACATTTATACTACTATGTATTATATATTATATTGCTGGTTTACGAACTGCATCTAAAGATCTTAAAGATTGCGTTCGTTTGCATAACTTAAATGTGAATGCAACTTTTAATTGGATTGCGTAGTGTATGAGAACCCACATTCTTTATAGAAACTTTCATCTTTTCCGACCCTCCTCTCTCCCACCCTGTAAACTTTGTTTATGGGAGCTTTGATAATAACGCATAACTTGCTGAAAAACGAGTGTGGTGCTGTACCTTGCAGATGAATGAAGTTTCAAGGAAATAAAATGTGAAATATTATCATCACTATGAAAAAATATTATTAATTCAA